>NW_006760389.1:1653316-1667113 GCF_000271605.1 Fomitiporia mediterranea MF3/22
TTCCGACCTATGCCCGAGCCGCTGACCGAGCCCAATGCTCACCAATCGGGACGATTGGTTTTAGAGGGGGGGTGATGTTACGGTTCTCCGCTCTCGTACCTTCAGTTCCGAGGGTTCCGCACCCTTCCGTACCGGAACTCGGGACTTCCGTCCCTCGGGGGCGCTGTCTATGGACTATATGCGTGCTGACTCTTGCCACTACCCTTCCTTACTTCATCATTCCATTCCTTTGACCACCCCTTCATTCTTTGTATCATTCTATGGTCTCTTACCCTTTGTCCATCCCTTCATTCTTTGTACCTTTATCTTTGACATTCCTTTCTTTCATTCTTCGTGGCTCATCATTCTTAGTGGCTCATACTCCCTGAGTGCTCTTGTGTAGTTTAGTATATATAGGCGTACGAGATCAGACTGGTCCTGTAGTCTTGATCTCGTCTACTCCAGGTAGTCCTGTACTCTTAGGCTCACTCTATATACTCTACTCTTGTCTCACTCTCTCTCTCTGCCCGTTCCGCGAGTTCCGACTACGTTCCGGTGCTCGCGTCCCGCATTTCTGTTGTGTAGGATAGTTGTAGCCTGGGTCCCCTCGCTGAGCCTTCGGGTCCCCTCTACGCTGTCGCTGACAGTATTGCCATCAAGCACACATTTAGGATACTCAAAGGTTGTTTCACATCCCTCTGGAGCTTTCCTGGACATAAACTCAATGTAATTTACATGACAATTGAGGCTTTGATGGTCATTCATAATATACTAATTGACTTAAACAACAACCCTGTTACAATTGCAAACTACAATGGTCACAACAACACAGGCCTCTTTCCTACAGTTAGGGCTGAACCAGACAAAATGGCAGTAGAACAGGCAAGAAATATTAATCAAATGGTCAGTACTGATCTCTATCACACAGGTTTACAATGTAGAAAGAACCTACTTACACATATGAACAGCAGAAATAATTAGGTATCATAAGTAACAATAGGCTTAATGAATCAATTTCACTGTATCACAATGCTCTCACACTTATTCACAAGGACATGTCTGAACGATTGGAATCATTACAAGGCCTTGTAGACACATTATTGTTACAAGAGTTCAAGAGCACTAATATTGAGGAGTCAATTGCACTATATCCTACTACTCTGACACTTTGCCCAGAGGGCCATAATTATCAACCAGCAATCTAAATAAGTTGGTAAGTGCTCTGATGGAACGATTTCACCAAACCAGCCAAATTGAGGATATTGAAGAGGTAATTATGTTGCATCATACTTCTCTGCTAATCTGTCCAGACAAGTATTTGTATGACAATTGTGAGGAAAGCATTAAATTACTAGAATATGCTACACTGCTTCTACTGCTTTCCACTCTAGCAAAGCTCTCAGATTCTCTGACTTATCTCACAGAGTTCATCCTGAAAGTCAGCAGCCATTTCTTTCTCTACAGGGTCTTCTGAATCTTGCAACACACAGTACCTATCAAGTTTAAGGTTTTGCAGGTCTTCTAAGTTGTATAGCATTTGTATCTCTGTGGCTCAATCTTCAGACCACATTCTTTTGCACTAGTATTCTTTGTCTTTCTCATCCTTTTGCTTCTGGTATGCAAAATGCTTGGTTTCCAGCTCAGCCATCTTTTCCTGACGTTCCTGTGTAAGATGCAAGGCCTTACTGACAACTTTAGTGAATTCAGTAGCAGGATCTGTTTTCTTGCATTTCTTCTTGTCCTCCTCAACATCTGCTTCAATATCCTCAAAGCTATGTTCTGAACTGAATTCTATAGGCCTCTTGATATTAGGACAGCCTTCTACACTTCAAAATAGAGAAACTTATGTATTAACTCAGGAATTAAACAAGCCTAAGAGCACACAAGACTTACACACAATCAATGATAGCAAATATTGGTCCTTCAGCAAATTTGGTACAGATTGTAACAGAGGTGTGCATTCCTGGTATGTCACTGTCCCTATCTCCTCCTCCAGTATGGTTTAACTATCCTGTTCAGTAGTTCCAGTCCAGGTAAGTTATACAGTCTTGTACAATAAGTGTTATACTTACTTTTTGTGTCCTTATATGTCCTGAACATGGAATGCTACTTTGTAGTAACTTGCTCAGTCATATATTCCTTCAAGATTGTCTGGGAAGCCTAGAGACAAAGTTGTGGAAGTCTAGCACATAAAAAGCAATACAGAGAGGTGAGTATTCACCTCTTAGCAAATCCTACTAACAGATGTCTGCACTTTTGACCATCACTCTGGTGTACAAATGAATTCAGCAAGCTTCTTCTCATTCTCCTCATCCTATGAAGCTTTTCCCTTTGTCTCTTTCACATTGAATACCTTGGCATCATCTTTCATCTTTTGAGTTAAGTTGCTAATTTCTATATCTGAAGCACCAGAAGCACACACATTCTTTCCAGATTGTGACCCTTGAAAACAGTAAGCATACTCTTTCAAAAATATGCTGAAAAGGAAGCCTGACACATAAAAAGTAATACAGAGAGAAAAAGTATGTACCTTTTCCTGTCTTTTTCAGTACAGCTTTCTCCTTCACCTTTCCTTTAGATTTTGACTTCTCTGGTGCTAGAGAGGGGCTTTGAGTAGACTGTAGAGCCAGAGATGAAAGGTGAGCTGAATTCTGCTCCTGGAACAATTAGGGCTGCTGAACTGGAGTCCAGTTTAATGCTACAAGGCCTGTAGCATTCTCTGGAAACTCTGTATTGAGTGTAGGAGAATTTGGGCTTAGACTAGGTGTGCTGGAAGTCAAGAACATTAGGTGAAGCTGAATATACAAAGGAGTCAGCTAGTTGTATACATGTATTTGCATGCCTTGTAAATTTGTTACTAGTGTCTGTGGTTGAGTTGAATGCTGGGGATTATCCTGAAGGTTATTTGGCCCCATCTTAGATGTCTGAGGAGGAGGGAGGGCACAATTCTCATTTTTTTTGTATAACTTCACCTTATGTCTCACTCTGTATATTTAAATTACCTTTTTAAGATTAGAAGATGTACCTAATTACATTACAAATATGATTAACTAATTGATTGTAGATCCTTGCAAGTCACCTCCTCAATTTTGAGGGACTTGCACTACTCACACCATCTCATTCTGGGTTACTGAAACTGCTTCTACAAGTCTCCCTACTAATAAATTGAAGACACCTAGAATGAGGAATTAATGTTGATGGAAAATGCACACAATACAAAGGTTTCAAGTGTGCTGACAAATCAGCACAATCAGTATGCTGCTGTCAACAAATTCTGTTTAACCAGCCAGATTTTCAAGCTCAAAAGTCTGTAATTGAAGAATTGGTGGAAGGCTATAGACACAAGGCAGTTTTTTATCCTAAATTCCATTGTGAATTGAACTTCATTAAACAGTGCTAGGGTTATACTAAATTCAACTACCAGATGATGCCTGCCCCTACTACTGAAGCTCAAATGGAAAAGCATGTTCAAACATGCCTTAATTCTATTCCTCTTAATTTCTTTCAAAAGTAAGTACTTTAAATCTTTCTTTCTTACAAAATTGATTTTATTATATGTTTTGTAGGTATTGTAACCAGTCTGCTCAGTTCATGGATGCATATAGAAAGGGGTTGACAGGAGCACAGGCTCAATGGGCAAATAAGAAATACTATAGTCATAGAATCCTTCCAGCTAGTGTTGATCTCAAGTACTGGTTAAGGTAGAAGAGGTCAGTTGAGTCTGTAAGGTACAGACACTGAGAGGGGTCAAGAGTGAGAAGGAATAGGTAGATCTGAGCAGAACATACAAGTTCTGAAGGTGACAATTAACAAGACAAGAGTAGTGTAGAACAATAAAGCTGTACTTTAGAACAAGGTAATACAAGATGAGACAAGGTAAGATGGAACATTAACTGAGGAGACTGTCAAACTACACACTAAGAGTTGTAGTAGAGAGTAACTTCATTTCTGGAAAGTACAAATTACATGAGGGTATTTATAGAAATTATGAGTCCTTTGTAACTACTAGTCCTTTGTGAACAAATCCACTACTGTCTCCTTTGTATCAACCCATCTAGGACTCTGGATCTGAGTCCTCTTTGTATTGATTGACTAGCTGTCTGAAGGCTCAGAGTCTTGCCTTTGTGAATCAGAACTGGAGTCCAGAACCTAACTAGTCTGAGTTGAGCAACTAAGACTATTGTGTAGGCAATAATGATGTAATTGAAGGATTGCTAATGTGAGGATGATACAACTTTGATACAACTGAGCCCTTCTGATCAGAATGTATTGGAACGTATGTGTTGTGTGAGTATAACATCTCCCAGGTGTTTTAGAATGTGACTGTCCCTAGTTACACCTGAGGGTGTAAATTTGCAAACTAGTACACTTCATGTTTTGATCTTCTACTTCTTTTCGAGTTTGTCCTTCTTCTTCAACCATGTTGTTGTTGCAAGAAGTGAATCAGGTCTACAACCAAGTGTAGGCTCTTGTACAAAGGATGTAGGAGTTACTGTAGTGTGTAAGGACAGTGGATCAGCTATTAGTAGCAACAGAGTGGAGGGCAGAACTGGTGCAGTTGTAAGTAAGTACTTGGACATTGTATTGTCTCTGGGTCTTCTGACAAGACACTACAGGCTGATTAGGATGCACTCACTGTATTAAGTGTGTAAGCTAGCTTTGTACTTACTGTGCTGTAGCAGCTCATACTTTAACTCAAAACATGGGCATTGTGAATCAATGTAGAGTATGGTAGCTGTAAGGATGCTCTGATTAGTGAACTGCTTCAAGGGCATAAAGATACTATGGCTGTTGACAAACTAAGCATTACTCCTCTGTTGAAGCAGGTAGTAGAGGTTGTAGATCTGAGGCTGTCTGATGTGGTTAGGCACACTGTCTAGGATGCTGAGACAGGTGCTCCTATAGGTGAACTGGACATTCTGCTAGGTTCTGAGCTAGAGTGTGAGTTGTCTACATACTGAGCACACAAGTAAGATCAAATGCTGGATAATGAGAGGTTGGACACACTCCTTTGTGAGTAGTAAGGAGTGCTACCAGACTGTCAGAATGATGAGGAGGACAACTCAAGCAGTATATAGTCCCTTCTTTGCTTGTTGACAATTCAACTGACTACTACTAGTCACTTGATCTAGATACAGATTATATATATTCAGGTAGGAGGTGTTCTGTGTTGTACAAATTGGACTTCCACAAGACAGACTAGGTAGTAGAGGAGGTTGAAAATGGGTAGGTCAAGTTGTGGTTCCAGAATGGTTCTCCAGTGTCAGAGTCAGTGCCAGACAGTAGCCTGACACCTTTGACAAGTTGGAGGTGTAGTAGCTGTGTCTGTTAGCACATAGTATGTATTCAAGAGCATAGTGAGACAATTGTATGCTTAGCATGCAAGAAGAGCAAGATCTGTTACTCTCTCACAAAGACTGGTAAGGTAGTAAGGGATGTACAGTTGAGGCAGGGGAGGACAATAGTGACAAACCTGTACCCTGTGGCTGGGCTGTCAAGGGTGTGTCTGGAGGATCTGGGTAAGTTGTTCTGAGATCAATACTAATAGCTTTTGAAGACAACATTCTTCTAAGTAAACTCTTAGAACACTTGTTAGATGACAGTAAGTTCTGAGAGGATCTAGAGCTCAAATGCAAGCTTTGTGTCCTTGGAAGGCAGGTGGCTACCTATTGTGTAATGTTGGATACAATAATATAGGATGTGGAGCAGCTACAGGCTAGGATGGGTGTAAAGGCAAGGTGTTAGAAGGATGGACAGAAGGATGGACAGAATTAGACATTCTGTTCAGAACAACTGAACCAGTATAGGTGAGACAGTTGATGTAAAAGCTGCCTGTAGAAGCAGCCAAATATAATCCCCCCTCTATAGTTTTGAATAGTATTTTCTGTATGTTCATAGTAATGTGTGATGTTACTAAAGCACAAGTGTGATAATTGTAAGGTAATAAGAGTGACTTGGCATTGATAGGTAAACAACAGAGGCAAGGCCATATGTATACTGAAAGTAAAGCAAACTAACAGAACAAGAACAGAACAAGAACAGAACAAGCACAGAACAAAACCAAAAAAGAAACAGAACAAAAACAGAACCAAAATAGAACAAGAACAGTGTAAGAACAGAACAAGAATGGAACAGAATGGAACAGAACAGAACAAAGCTCTCAGTACATGACTTTGAGGCTGTTGTGACTGAAGAAATGCAAAAGTAGTCTAAGGGCCACTAGACAAAAACCTGTGTACAAAAAACCTAGTGGGAAAAAAACATACTATAGGGAAAACTATACAGGTTTGAAGCATAAGTCTAACTATAATCTACAATTAGTTAAAAGCAAAATCAAAGAAAAACAGAAGATAGAGCAGAATGGGATCAGAACATTGTCTAGAATATTATAAGGGGTTAATAGAAAAAGGCAAATTCAAGAAAGTAAGGAACACATAGGTCTATAGTGGTTGGCCACAATTGGCCTTTAGTTAGAGTTGGAGTCCTTGGAAGGCTTGTCCAACAGTGGTAGGTTGTTAGTGTTGTCAATTTCATTAGCTGGACCAAAGTTTTTGACAAGACATGTAACCAGAATTGAGAGCATAGTGTAGGCAAAGTATGGAACCAAGCAGAATGCTACAATACAAAGACAGGAGACTGATCCATCAAGTTCAGCTACAATATAGGATCCTCCTTGTGTATGACAGACTACTATGTACAGTCTGAGATAGTGTGGCTTGGTTTTTTGTCTGAGATCTATTCATGATTTAGAGTTGTATATGAGGACTAGTCAACCAGGTTTGAAGTTAAAATCTTTGATCAAGTGTTTGTGTGTTTCTTCAAATTGTTGGAGCAAAGCAATCCAGTCCTCATGGATGTGTTCTGTGATAGCTTGAAGGTTGGCCAAACGTTTCTGTAGTTGATGTGCTTGAGTTGTAATGAGTTCTGTTGTCATTATGAGTTTGTCTGGTGCTGGAGCAAGATACATTGCTTCTGTGATATCAAATGGGAGAAGTGGTTCAACACTATGGACAATAAAATAAGGAGACATACTAGTTGCATGACAGATTGTGATCCAATCTGACCAAAAGACAGAATGTGTGTGTTCATACCATTGTAGTTCATTCCCTTTGGTAGCCTTCATAAGGGCTTCCTATATGTTGAAGTGGTAGTATTCAATAATACTATTAGCTCAAGAGTTGTATACACTAATATGGATGTGATTGATGTGGTATTAGTTGTGAAGCCAATCTAGTGTAGTAACAAACAGGGTTCTGTTGTCAGTAACAAGTTCCAGGCATGCACTAAATTGACAGAGAATATCTTCAAAAATGAATTGTCTGATGCTTTGTCTAGTTTCAGAACAGAGTAAGCAGAACTCAGGGTAGCCAGAGAGTGTGCATTGAGCATGAACAATGTATCAGAACCCTCCTGCTTTCAGTATGAACTTAGTGTTGATGTGTACCTTGGTAAATAACAGGGCAATCTTTAGAATGCTGGGAGGGATCAGGATTTGAGTTGTCTGACAGAGTTAGCATTTGTAGCAGGTACAGATGTAGTACTTGACATTGGGTCTAAGGCTAGGCCACCAGAAGTGGTTGAGAAGTCTAGCCTAGACAGAGTAGACTCCTTTATGTCTGAGATTGTCATACACAGTCTTGACAAGATTCTATTGTCTGTTGGGTTCTATTACAAGTTGGTGGTTACTGTTCTGGGTTTTCCACCACAGTCAGCTGTTCTTGACAAAGAAAGTAGTTACATAGCAAACAAAGGTGGTGAATTTGTGATTTTCCATCCTAGGCAGTTAGAGGCATGTTTCCAGGAAGGTCTTGACTTGTCTGAGACAATATTCTCTAGCATGTGTGCAATTGGTTGTCAGAAATGTCTCAGAAGGTTTGGTATTGTTCAGAACAGTGAACACAGAACTGTAACAGAAAGTGTAAGCTTGGTCAATCCATTCCTCAAAGTCATCTTCTTCTTCTGAGTCAGCTTCAGTGTACAGACATTGAGACAGTCTGTTGGTACAAGCAAACTGTAGGGCTGGAACGTGTTGGAACTTGAAGTCAAACAGTAGGATTCTGGCAATCCATCTGTTGATTGTAGTATTTGGCTGTAGGTCTGGGTTATTTATTATACCCTTAATGTAGACAGTATCCATTTCTACTACTAACTTCCTTACTCTGATAAGGTGAATTTGTAGGGTACAGAGTGTGTAGAACAATCTGAAGAGTTTAATCTTAGCTTAGGAGTATTAGGATTATACTTTGTTCCAGTTAATCAATCTGAATCAGTTGATTCAACAATGACTGTCAAGGTGTTCTTGTCTGAGATAGAATCCTACACTAATAATAGATGAGTCCACAGTGACAATAACCTCTATGTCTGACTCATAGTCAATGGCACATAAGGCAGGGCTATTGATAACAGTGTCTTTGAGTTTGTCCATTACTACTATGTGTTCTGAACAGAACTCAAACAGAACATTGTGCTTGGTCAAATGTGTGAGTGGTCTAGTAAGCTGAGCAAAATTTCGAATAAACATGTGGAGGACACTTGCAGTTCCAAGGAATCCTCTAACTTTAGAGACAGATTGACATGCAGGCTAGTCACAGATTTTCTGGACTTTTGAATCATCTGGCTCCCTTCTGGCATAGGTACACTTATGGCCTAAGACAGTTGCATACAGTTAGAATGCACACAGCTTCAGACTGGAGAACATTCTGTGGACTGCTTTGACTCACTGTATGATACAGTTTAGGTTGTAAGTGTGTTCCCATACAAATTGTCAGATACTAGGGTTTCTAGGAACAGTTTCATACATTCTGTCCAGAAGTTTGTATCTTGTAGTTCTGCCTTTGACATAGACATCATCAGTGTAGGGTTGTACTGTATTAGGAATTTTGTCCTGTAAAATAAAAGTAATATCACCATGCATAATTTGAAAAGAATTAGTATAACCCATCAGAATAACAGTAAGTCAGAATGTTCTGAGTAGTGTCTGAAACGTTGTAAGATTGTAAGAGCATTCATTGAGAGAGTGTTGGTCAAAGGTAACAAAGAGATCTAGCACAGAGTAAATGGCCCTTCTGGAGAAGGATTCAACAACCTGTTCAATCATCAGAGGTATGGATGAGTCTCAGATTGAAACTCAGTTGAGTTCCTAGAGGTTGTAGACAAGGCACAGAGACTTTCTGTCTTTCTTTACTACAGTAAACTATTGGGAACAGTAAGATGAGTTTGATAGCTTGTAAACTCTAGTAGCAATTTTGTCTTTGAGAATTTTCACAACTGTGTCAAGGTTTCCCTGTAGAATCCAGATGTTCCTTTGTACTCATAGAATATGTAGAACAGTTGGAATCAAAATCAGATTGAAGTATTCTGGGTCCAGGGCACCTTTCTCAAGCTTGTTCCAGGCAAAGGCATCCTTATACATTGAAATCAGGTTGATCAAAAGCTAGCACTCTTCTGGCCAGAGGAAGTTGTATGGATCAATGTTAAGAGCTTCCATGTGTTCTTGCATGAAACAGTGTGTTGGGACAAACAGCTTGGGGTGTAGTAGTAGTTCTGGCATGTTCTTCAACAGATTAGGATGCTTCTGTCAAACAATCTGAAACTCTTCTGGGAGAGTTCTAACAACTGGTCTAACCTTCTTTGCTACCTTCTTGTATGCAAATACATTTTCTCTAGGGCTGTCAAGTGTGTATAGAATGAAGGGGTCTAATCCTGGGGTGGCTGACAGGGTGACTAGACAACTGAGGAGTGGATTGACTATGGTAGAGACTAGTGTGTGTCTATTATAGGATGGTGTGTGTGTGTTAGGATTTGTGGCTTTGGTAGTATTGGAACTCAAATCAGAACACTGTTTGTCCTAAACACTGAGGGGCTGATTAACTAATGTAGGAGTTGAGAGATGAGTGATTACTGCAAATCCTTGTTTGTTGTGTTTGTGTGGAACAGTTTGTGTTCCAGTCATAACTCAGCACTTCTATTGACAATCTGAGGGATCCAATAGTGTTATGGATTGGTCACCATTAATGAAGTCCTTTGTTTCACATTCTGTGATAGTAAAGAATAGTCAGTCTAGGAGTGCCTCAAACAGGGCTTGACAAATGACTTGGGCTTGGAGGGCAATGTTGACCCTAGCAATATTGATCTTTATGTTCTCAACAGTACTGAGTGTTAGTACTTGTCTAGAGTCAGCAGTTTTGAGCATAATTGTAAGATCAGAACATAGATAGATTCTGAGACATTTCCATACATCCTTACAAATGATACAGAGCATTGCTCCTTAGTCTAGAATACAGTGGATTTCTTCAGTATCTTCAAAGATGGCTTTAACTGTATGTAACAGTATAGCCTGTTCTGTAACCAACTCTGGGCTCCACATGTGTTGTGAGACTTGAGCTACAATTGCATCTTTGGAAGTCATTAGTTCTGAGGGTTCTGTTGAGACAAGGTGTGTGGTAGTGTTCAGAACTCACCTAGTAGATGACAGTTCCTTAACTTGCTTTCAGACATTAGGTGTAATTGACAACAGCTCCTTCAGGGTGAGGCTGATGCTAGAGTCTAGAATGTGAGAGACTATCTGCTGGACAATGACAGGGTCTTTAATAGGAGAGAGATTACAGTACTGATGTGGTTCCAGTAGTGGTCTAGCAGTAGACTTGTCAGTATGCTTCAATCTGTCATACTTCAGGGCCTGGCTTACTTTAGTAGGTAGTGTAGGCTTTGGTTCTAGCTTAGGTTCCTTGTCCTTCTTCTTTAGAATACTTGTTGTTCTGTGCCTTAGAACCTCTACTCTGTCAAACTTGAGCTTCTTACTAGTAGTAACTTTCTTCTTTGCCTCTCTGAGTAAGACTTTGAGTCTTTCAACCTTGTATTCCACTTCCAAGACTTTTTCAATATATGCAGCTGGAACAGTAAACAATGTTTAGGATACTAGTGCTGGTTTTACAATTTCAAGGAGGGACACTATATGTGGTAGTGTGTCCTGTACATCTCAGAAGACTTGAGCATACTTTCTGGGGTTGGTTACATAATACTGGTCAAAACAATCCATGAGTAGTTGGCCTTGGATTGTTGACAGAACAAACAATCTGTTAGGGAGAACAACCTTTCTGGATGTGTTCTGGATGCACTTTCTGTTATGAATGAACTCATTAACCTTTAGACACAAGCAAATGAAGTGTCTGTCTTCTCTACAGAAGGAGTAGTTTGTGTTGTAGGGTAGCCCTACAGAATGAGTAGATTGTACAGATTGTACAGATTACATACCTGTGTTTCCTGTAAACAGGGAACTGGTCTTACATTCAAACAAGTCTAACTTGCTTTAGAATGATTAGAGCAAATCAAGGATGGTGGCTATGTTTGCATCTTCTTTCTTTATTAGAACAGTTCCAGAACTTGTTGTTCTGGTCACATCAGCTGTCTTTCCCAAGCATTGCAAAGCTATACCTCCCTACATAAGTTTGGCAGCCTTAACAACTTTAGTGTATGTGTAAGCCATACAACTGTTGTGGTTAGGGTTGTAGGCTAGCAAACAGAGAGTTAGCTAATCTTTAAAGGCACCTGTAATACTGTTGAGGAACACTTTGTTCTGATCTTCTTCCATGATTTCTTTCTTTGAGACTAGGAAGCTTACTATCTTCTGGAATTTGTGCTGGTACTCTACAAACTCCTCTTAGTTCTGGATTCTGGTGACAGCCTATTGTTAGACTAGGATACAGAGGTCATTCTTTGTATAGTAGTAATTGTAGTTGAGGGACAAGTATAATCCAAGAATTGCTACTCAGGCAGCTTGCTAATCTGAGGCACTGTCTACAGCTTCAGGTATTAAGGCTCAGATCTTAGAATCAGATTAGTTAGTATAATATTTTACTCTCCAAATAAGCTGTTGATTAGAAAGTTGGAACTCATCTCTAATCATTTCTACTTCTTTAAGGAACTGAGGCAGGTCCTACACATTGGTTCTGTCATAACAGGGAGCATTACAGCTTGTTCAGTGTAAGGGCAGGCTGGTCTGTCCTTGGATTGTAACTGGCAGGGCATTCAGAACATTGGTTGTGGCTGGCTAGCCACTTAGAGTACTAGCTATAGTGGGTGAGCTGCTTGGATTATTCTGTGAGCTCATCTGTTGAGACTAGGAACTTATTAGATTGTTCCATATACTCAGAACTGTCAGAACAATCAGAATTGGTAGAAACACTAGAGTGATTGTGTGGTCCTCTTCTTGAACAGATGGAACAGGAGACACAGAACAAGTAGAGTTGTGTATAGAGGTCAATAGAAACAAACTAGGGAACAAACTATGAAATGTGGATAGTGAAGCTGAGCTGGATTGCTCAAGAGGTTGTACAGAAACCCCTTTGGAAACAGGACTGGGTGTGTAGGATACAGGTTGTGAGAGGTCACAGTCAACCAAATCTAATTTGGGTCCAGAATCTGATTCTTCTGTGATTGAGTTAGTGTGCTCTTGGTAGTACTACCACCTGTTGGCTGCTTAGCCTACTCAAGACACCTTGAGAAACCCCCCTTACAGTAGGCTCCAAAATGTTAATCTCAAGTACTGGTTGAGGTAGAAGAGGTCAGTTGAGTCTGTAAGGTACAGACACTGAGAGGGGTCAAGAGTGAGAAGGAATAGGTAGATCTGAGCAGAACATATGAGTTCTGAAGGTGACAATTAATAAGACAAGAGTAGTGTAGAACAACAAAGCTGCACTTTGGAACAAGGCAATACAAGACAAGACAAGGTAAGATGGAACATTAACTAAGGAGACTGTCAAACTACACACTAAGAGTTACAGTAGAGAGTAACTTCATTTCTGGAAAGTATGAATTACATGAGAGTATTTATAGAAATTATGAGTCCTTTGTAGCTACTAGTCCTTTGTAAACAAATCCACTACTGTCTCCTTTGTATTAACCCATCTGGGACTCTGGATTCAAGTCCCCTTTGTATTGATTGACTAGCTGTCTGAAGGCTCAGAGTCTTGCCTTTGTGAATCAGAACTGGAGTCCAGAACCCAACTAGTCCAAGTTGAGCAACCAAGACTATTGTGTGGGTGATGATAATGTAATCAAAGGATTGCTGATGTGAGGATGATGCAACTTTGATGTGACTGAGCCCTTCCAATTAGAACATATTGGAATGTATGTGTTGTATGAGTGTGACACTAGTATTCTGGCTGAGCTGTAAAACCATAATCTATATTTTTTTTGTATTTACAAGTGCTAAAAAAATGTTAATGTCTACTGCTTGATTTTTGCCATCAGGGTCCTTCCTAATGGGGAAGTGGCTGTGCTGTGACTGATGTGACATACTATGTCAAGTTTATACTTTCCTTACCTTATACTGAGTGCCCTATATGGCAACTGTGCCCTCCCCACCTGCCATACCTTGAGCTTACTGTCTCATACAGTGAGCACACACTTTCCTCTGTATCTTACTCAATTCTTAACCAAATTTCTTCATTATTCCTTTAAAATTAATGTAAATTTAGTTGGAACTCATTCATAACACAAATACAATGTTAAATGTATCAATTACTTGTGTATTTGTGTACTATTTGATAATAAAAAATACAACAGTTTCCTCTGACTAAGATTTATGATACTCTAAACTCTTAATACTGTAATAATAGTAGAGCTTATATATCTACAGTATATCCAAGAATTGAGTCTGTGTAATGTATACAAAGGAAGTTACACTATGCTTTATATACATAATTTTGTAGTCTCATATCTATGTAACCACAGAAGTTATTAATATAAGAGTGGCTTTTTTAAATAGGTGTAGATTAGTATTAAATTATTATAAGATATGAGAGGTTTAAAATAAGG
>NW_006760389.1:1668038-1673730 GCF_000271605.1 Fomitiporia mediterranea MF3/22
AAAATGTATGTCTAAAGAAAGTAGAGTTGTAGTAAACTTGTACATGTGATATCTCAACAAATACAAGAGCTACAACCTTATAACTTTGTGAAATTATACTACTGTATGATACCTTCCAATACGTCCTAGTATTACATAAAACAACTAACATATAGTAAAGATATATAGACTCTAATATTTGTACTATACTCTTAATAACAATTTACCTCCTTATTTTAAACCTCTCATATCTTATAATAATTTAATACTAATCTACACCTATTTAAAAAAGCCACTCTTATATTAATAACTTCTGTGGTTACATAGATATGAGACTACAAAATTATGTATATAAAGCATAGTGTAACTTCCTTTGTATACATTACACAGACTCAATTCTTGGATATACTGTAGATATATAAGCTCTACTATTATTACAGTATTAAGAGTTTAGAGTATCTGTTAGTGTTTTGAGGTTGCAATGTTTCCTAATTGATAGGAAATATTCTTCTGTAGGTTTGCACACCACTCACAAGGATACTAAGAGTAAGTCACACTAGTAGGGGTTTAGTGGACTCTGCTCATAGTGTATAGGTGTCAATACGAGTCGACTGTGTGTAAGTTCTTAATGAGCTTCATTGTCCTTAGATTAAAGTAATATATATGCTATCTAATATTGTATGTCTCAGATGTATGTCTCGGAAGACATGTCTCAGCAATAGTGTATATTTGCAAGACGTTTGTGTGATTTGAGACATATGACACATTTATCTGAAATAAATGTTAACACTCCCCTTCAAACTTATACTAGTTGATCAGACTAATATAATGTTTGATATGTGTTCGTCCATTGTTTTTATTAATATCATTTACATTCACAATGTAAATGTTTCGTTTACTTTGTATATTAAGTCCACTGTAAGTGTTGCATTCGTCTGATGTATTATTATAACGTTTGATGTAATAAATCAATTGTTGATTCAATTATGATTGCTAAGAGAGCTGCAGGATCTCTTTAGCGTTCGTTCGTTTGTAGTTTTATTATTATTACTATTATAGTTGTCACTATAATGTTTTATCATTCATATGATAGTATTTTTCTTGTTCACAATATAATATGATATGTTATAACTTTGTTTTGTTTGTTTTTCATGTCATATTGTTTGTTTCGTGTCATAGTATGTTTATTTCTTCATACTGTACTGTTCTGCAGTTGTTCTGTTATTTGTTTCGTTTGTATTCGTATTATTATACGTGTAGTTTGTTTTATATTCTTACACTTGTTGTGTAATTAGAATTGTACTTTGTTTGTATCGTTTCGTTTGTATAGTTAATACTATATTTAATAACAATGTGCATGTTATTAATTTGTTCACATTAATTTGTATTCTTGTGCATTTGAATTGTGTTACTAGTAGTTTTTCCACTTTTACTTTCACAATGAAACTGTTGAATCATGCTTGTAAAATGTGTTATTGATGTTATTATGATGTCCTCTATTCATCATGTATCATCTTTGTTCGTTTTGTTTTGTATTCATACCTTTTAAGCATTCAATTGTAGTTCTATGCCTTTATATTAAAGCATTGTATTGTTTGCAATTTGTAATATCATGTATGATATGTCAGATTGCTTCATATTAAGGTTGATTAAGGTTTTATTCTTCTGTTATTTGTATTGTTTTATCATCTGACCATTTGTAAGTCTGTTTAGGCACATTATTTATGTTTTAAACATATGATATGTTTGTATTGTTTCACTGTTTTGCAGTAGATATATTTATTATCAATATATGTGTGCATTATGTTTGTTATCATTTAATGTGTCCTTTGACTTTTACAAACTATAACGTTATTTGTATGTTTGTATTGTTTTATCATTGTGATAATGTTTTATTATCATTGTGTAATGTTTATTCAATTAATATATTGCTCTGCACAGTTATAATATGTGTTCGTTGCTTTTATTTCATAGATAGATGAAGTAGTGTGCTTTCACAGTTCTATTTTTCATCATATATTGTAATATTTGTTCGTTTTATTGCTTATTTCGTGTCAAATTCTGTTTGATATTGTTTTAATCATTATATTTGCTTTATTTGCTGAATATATGTGTGTGTTTGTTATGAGATATGAATTTATTTCGTTAATTTTGAGTGTATCACTCATTTTGTTCATTATGATCAACATTATCTCGTTTGCTTCAAAAGGATTAACGTTTTGATCACTGTTACGTCTGTTGCTTCTTTTAATTAACTTATGCAAGTGCTTTGCACATCTAGCATTGATTGCTTTGGGAATATGTGCCATTCCTTGGCTACATTACATTAATTCTTAATTATCTGTCTGAATATTACTTTGTTTGATTGATTATTTGTTTGCTATTATGTCCCACATGCTAGGGAATAAGTGTTGTAAGTTTCATGTGATGCATGATTGTTATTTTCAATGTATTATACGTTCCATTTGAGGAAAGCATAGTTGTGTTTGATATTTCTGTATAGTTCATTATGTACCAGAGATGCTTTTCTGCTCAACATTATTGTATGTAGTGTACTTCTTTGTGTTTAGGTATATG
The DNA here is from genome assembly GCF_000271605.1 of Fomitiporia mediterranea MF3/22. NCBI lineage: Eukaryota > Fungi > Basidiomycota > Agaricomycetes > Hymenochaetales > Hymenochaetaceae > Fomitiporia > Fomitiporia mediterranea. The sequence goes on from NW_006760389.1 coordinate 1,670,595, forward strand.
CTCCATAATATATTTGTTTGTAATACGTTCAATTGGTGCTATGTATGGTGTGACCATTAAAGATTTTAGAGAAAATGTCTCTTGTATAGGTATTTCATTGTTGAATTCAACAGATTTGCTTCTTATTTGTTGTAATAACTTTGTAATTATGTTTTGTAGGATGTGCAAGGTTAAATAGTGATGTAGTCAATATTTCTGCATCATTTAATCGTTTGCTATGTTTCTATTATTTGTTATGTTTTATGTTTTGTGAATTTTATGTTTGTGAATATATGCTATTACTCCCCTTCAATTCAAGAAGGTTCACTTTGAGCAATTGGCTTTCATGTGTGTGTAATTAATTCATTTGTGTGTTTTCATCATTTAATCATTTGTTTAAGCATTGTGTATTAATGCATGAATGTGTTTTGTTCAATAACTTCAATGTTATTTGTTATTTTTGTCTGATTTTGTTATTAATTCTTTATAGCATTTGTACTCTTTGTTATTTGAGTTTATACTCAAATAGATTGTGTGTATGCTTGTGTATTTCGTTTAATTATTATGCATACGTCCAAATAGTTTGTTAATCATTTGGTATAGTGTTGTTTTAGCAAGCATAAGTTTGTGATTTCGTTCGTTTTATTTGTATACATTATGATGCATTGTTTAGATTTGCTCAGTATTGTTTGTCTTCTGTTTGATGACAAAAGTATTTGAGCTATAGTGTTTTGTTTCTGTTCTGTTTATGTATTTTATTCTTTTGTGATAGGTGCAAGCTCAAGCAAGGCTGTTAATGAAGAATACACTGTTATGATATTGTTTGAACTTCAAATAGCTAATGATATGCTTTAAGTATTGATCATAGATTTATTCTTTACAAATTCTATCTTTCTGCCGTTTGCAGTGATCTATTAAATCCGTCACACATTGTGTTTAATCATTTGTAAAGTGTTCAATTGAGTTCTGAACTTATGTTTGTTTCTTTGGATTTTGTTCCAACGTTCATTTGTCTTTTGTGTACTTGGCAGCAGTGTTCGTTCTGTTGTATGGCCCTTCAGACTATCTGATATTAGGCTCTGATGTTTTGTAGCATTAGTTGTTTTGTTTTGCATCTGTATTATTGTATTTTGTCACATTTTTAAGTGATATTTAATTGTTTATATTGTTTATACTGATTGTATTAATTGTATTGACTTAATACTTTGTTATCATGTATATCTTATTGATATATTATATTGTTACAATGTATTTGTAACTATTGTTTGTTTGATTTTGCATTGTAATAGTAATTGTGTGAGGTATAAGATATGTATTTGCCTGTATAGTATCAATATTGTGTCAATATTATGCATATATGCATCATTATATTGTTTCATTGTTTGTAGCATTATGTTTTAATTTAATGTAATACTTTGTATAAGTATATATGTTTGTTATTATATGTTTAGACTGTTTGCAACATTGTTTCGTATGTTTTATTACTTGTTTTATGTGTTATTATGTGTTTGTTCAATTGTATTTTGCATACAACATTGTGTTATTCAACAATTAATAGTTTTATGTGTTTGAATGCATTATTATTACTTTGTACGTTTGTATATTTGTTTATCTATGTGATATGTTTGTATTTTGTAAATATATGTTATTTATCATGATTGTTCATTTGTGATAGTATAAATCGTTTTTATATTTGAGTTATTATGCTTTAGTAGCATTTATACTCTTGTTTTCGTTTTATTCGTTTGCCTAATCATTATTAGATTGATTATACGTTTGCAATATATTTCTTTATATTGTTATTATGCTTTGCTAGCATTGTTCTTTCATTTATTGTATTAATCATTTATATTATTGATATACTATCAAATGTTTGTTTGTTATGTGAGACATTATTAATATAATGTGTCTCTGTGGTGTAAGATGAAGTAATTCAGTGTTTGGATATAGTATTATTGAGTACTCATTGCATTTAAAGCAACTAGTTCATCCATCTGTATGTCTTAGACATCTGATACATTGTCTGTATCTAATATATGTCTTGTATCATGTATCCAATACATGTCTTGTTAGTTTAATAAATCGATGCACGTTTGGGATGCTCAGACAGGTGTGTCTAGGTCCATGTAGATAATATGTTCCAGTTACAAGTATCAACCATATCTTGTTGTATAAAGCAATTGTAGTCTTCCAGACAAGACGATTCACATTTGGTATGCTCAGATGAGAGTGCCAAAGGTTAGTAGACAAGTAGAATAGATTGTACGTGTAGAATCAAGTGGATTCAGCATTAAATGGAGTAGTTTGATAATACTTATCGAGTATAATATGATTGAGTGTATCAAATCATTTGTACTATAGTGTATAGTACACCAAAGCGTTTGAGATGACAATCATGGTGCATATAGTCATGCATATAACCACTGAGGGGGAAATCATAATTGCAAAGATGATGATTTTGAAGTGTTGCATTCGTAGAGGGTAAGATAAAAGCATAGTAACAATGTAGATATGAGCAGGGAGCACAAGGCTCATAACCTGTTAGTGTTTTGAGGTTGCAATGTTTCCTAATCAATAGGAAATATTCTTCTGTAGGTTTGCATGCCACTCACAAGGATACTAAGAGTAAGTCACACTAGTAGGGGTTCAGTGGACTCTGCTCATAGTGTGTAGGTGTCAATACGAGTCGACTGTATGTAAGTTCTTAATGAGCTTCATTGTCCTTAGATTAAAGTAATATATATGCTATCTAATATCATATGTCTTGGATGTATGTCTCAGAAGACATGTCTCAGCAATAGTGTATATTTGCAAGACGTTTGTGTGATTTGAGACATATGATGCATTTATCTGAAATAAATGTTAACAGTATCATAAATCTTAGTCAGAGGAAACTGTTGTATTTTTTATTATCAAATAGTACACAAATACACAAGTAATTGATACATTTAACATTGTATTTGTGTTATGAATGAGTTCCAACTAAATTTACATTAATTTTAAAGGAATAATGAAGAAATTTGGTTAAGAATTGAGTAAGATACAGAGGAAAGTGTGTGCTCACTGTATGAGACAGTGAGCTCAAGGTGTGGCAGGTGGGGAGGGCACAGTTGCCATATAGGGCACTCAGCATACTTATTTTATTTTATTTTATTTT
>NW_006760389.1:1674227-1691645 GCF_000271605.1 Fomitiporia mediterranea MF3/22
AGTAAGATACAGAGGAAAGTGTGTGCTCACTGTATGAGACAGTGAGACGTCAAGGGTGTGGGCGAGGGTGGGGAGGGCTACAGTTGCCATATAGGGCACTCAGCATACTTATTTTATTTTATTTTATTTTGACTTAGAATTTTTTTTACTATTTAAGTCTAGTATTAAGTACAGTTAGGGAGAAAAGCTTAAAAGGTACCTAATTAGAGGGACTACAAGGGTCTTGTACACCCTCTAATTAGGCCCCTTACAGTATGTCCCTCAGGTGGCTTGAACTACTGGCTCTGCATTCAGATACAGCTTTGTTTCTCCAAACCAAAAGAGCTTTGTGTTTCTGTCTAATTGGCTGCCAGGTGGACAATAGAGAAATAGGATTTATTAAATATTTATTTCCTTTCCCCTTTATTTTCAATTAGATTTTCTAAATATGCTCTTAAGTATAAGAAACACAGAACTATAAATTACAGTAAAGAGTAATTTAACATTATGATATCTGTTGAAAAGTTTCTGTTGTTACTTATTGTATGTTGCCTAGGAAAACCCTTGAGAGATTGTATCTTAATTATTTCTCATTGCTGTGATAATCTTGCCACATCTCTAATCATGTCTTATTAACACAGACAATAATTATAATACATAGTAGTAACTACAAATTGCAAGTGCAAGTACACATGGTTGTTAGTGTTATCAAAGGGCAAACAATGCTAAGAATGCTTACCTTTATAAGGCTACTTGCTGTGGACCATGTTAAGTATTTCATCCCACATCCTGTTTCGTACATTATGAAGTCTCATTGCAACAGCCCCTGAACACAAATCACAAATAGGATATTGATCCTTTGTCCACCATGCAGAACACAGAACATCATAAAAATTTTGCATGACAGTATCAAAGAAGTTCTGTATTATTGATCGGCATGTTTCTCTGGAGTCTCCCTTACATGCCAAAACCAATCGACAAGTGATTCTTGCACTCAGCAGTAAGGACTTCAGTGTCTCCTTTAGCTGGCCAAGTTTAAGAATGTCCTGTGCACTGAGCAGATTCCACCGTGCTCCTTTCTTGTGAGGATCGAACTTTGCATTGGGGTCTGAGGGCCACTCTTGGTAATAGCTACACCTTGAGAGATCGTAGAATGCAGCTGCCAGGACGCAATCAATGCCAAATTGTTTGGCGAATACAATCGCGGATGCAGGCTCTGGCAGGAGGGAACTCGGCCATGCAGTTAACAGGTCTGGTACACACATTTCGGACAATTTGAGGTCGATTTCATCCCATTCCTCAAGGGTCTTTGGCCATGCAGCTTTAAATCGGTTTTCTAGGTGCGATCCAATTTCTTTAATCTCGTATTTGCGGACCATAGCCATCAATGGGGTCAGTTGTAACGGAAGGTCTGGGTCCCGGTTGTCAAATTCGAGGTATCTGTAAATACATTAGGTAAATCCAAAGAACAAAACATATTTGCTTACAGTGGTTCGTAGAAAGCTTTAATCATAGCTTCAATTTGTTCTGCCGTATCTGGCATTCTTATGAGAGCAGTGCCATCGTACGTCTCATTCTGGTCTTCCGTTGAGTGCCCGCGGTCTTCGGACGTTGGCAGTGTAAACATATCACGGAAAACTTCTGAGTGCTTTGACAGAACACTCTTGTGAATACGGAACAGCAGACCTGGCGGATCTAGCTGATTCGTACTAGCAAGGAGTATGACATTGCCATCGTCGAACCAAAGAGATGAATGGCGGGCAGGTTCACAAGTCATATTGAAATGCAAAGAGTAACGACTTCTTCGACTGGCAGTATGAGCAAGAATGTGTTATAGTCCTAGATGCAGTAGCTGACACGAGTCAAAAGCAGACAGAGGAGTCAAACACGTATTTCGTGTGTGTTTACTGTAAGTACGTAATACAAGCAGCTGCAATGAGTCGATGTCACCACTTCGAGAAATCTGAGCCAGAAACTGTCGAATTCAAAATGATTCGCAGAGCTTCACTAAACCGCAAAGATATCTTATCATTGCAGCCATTTGAGACATTATTTGGCTGTGTGCTCGCTGCTTTTCGCAAATGTACGATCGATAATTTATGATCACCAATTGTGCAACAAGACGACGTATTGATTTTGGACAAATGAACGACTGCTCAATGTGACGTAACGTGACGCGACTAAGCACGCCACACGCAGCCACAGACTCAGAGTAGATTTCTCAATATTATATTACCAACATGTCCTTGGCATATGCGCTTGAGAAAGAGGTCGCTGTAGCGGCCGTCCGCCGTGCTTGTCAGCTCACGTCTTCCGTATTCAACAAGCTCGTCAAGGGCGAACAGCTGATCAAAGACGACAAGTCGCCTGTGACTGGTCTGTCCAGGCCTTTGACGCCGCTGATTTGCATATACTCACTCTTGTCCCTTATCTGTGGCGCGAAACTCCCTTGACAGTTGCTGATTTCTCCGCCCAAGCCGTCGTGAACACAATTCTTTCAAATGCCTTTCCAGGTGATAATATTATTGGCGAAGAAGATTCAGGAGATCTGCGTCTTGACACAAACAGCGAACTCTGCCACCGCGTTGTTCAGCTTGCGAACGAGGCACTGACGTCTGAACTTGCCCTTGGTGACAATGTACAATGGGGAATTGGGCCTGGAAGTGAACGAACTTCAGGCCAGCTTCTAGATGCAATAGACCGCGGCAGGCATCCCGGAGGTAGACTTGGCCGTGAGTTGTCGTTCTGCTTGGTAAGACTTTTATAATTATAATATGTTATAGGCATGTGGACTCTAGATCCTATTGACGGAACGAAAGGCTTTATTCGTGGAGAGCAATATGCGGTCTGCCTTGCCTTTCTCGTCAATTCGGTAGTTGAAGTGGGTGTTATCGGATGTCCGAATTTACCGGCCGACATTTCAAAACCCGACGAACGGAAAGGATGTTTGTTCATCGCTGTACGCGGCCAGGGTGCAGAGCAGGTATGCAGGAACTGTTCTCGGGAGCGAACGCTTTCAAATGTTTTCTGTTAATTTCCCAGCGTTCTTTGAATAATGCCCAGCCAAACCCCCTCAAGGTGCCCACGTTCAAAGACTCGGACATAAATATACTAGAGTCTGTTGAACCTAGTCACTCTGGACTTGGTTTCAACGAGCGGGTCGCAAAAATCTTGAATATTTCTCGTCCTCCGACACGATTAGACAGTCAGGCAAAATATTGTGCTCTCGCTCGCGGAGACGGAGCAATCTATCTCCGGATGCCTGCTAAACCGGACTACAAAGAGAAGATATGGGTAAGCTTTCGTTGCTTTAACATCGTGATTGCAATGACTATAAATAACATATGATGTAGGATCATGCAGCTGGGTCGCTCTTAGTAGAGGAGGCGGGCGGTATTGTTTCTGATTCACGTGGGAAGCCTCTGGATTTTGGACTTGGGCGTACGCTCGGAGAGAACTACGGAATTCTCGCTACTGGGAAAGCTCTACACGGACGGGTGATGGACGCTATTAGACAAGCAAAGGAGGAAGAGGCTGACTTTGTAGGGACTGGCGAATCTCAAGTATAATCTAGCACTCGTATTGGCTATTGCTGTCACTGAACAATCACATATATTGTTGATTAATGACACAGATTTTCTGCGTGCTGGATCTTGAACCAGACTCTTCGTCAGCGCCACGAGTGCAGGTTTTGGTCTTCAGAGTCAGATATTGATTGTTCTTTCCGTCGGCTCCGCTACGGGCAGAATTGGACCGTGAGGCAGCATCACGAGACTGCATCTCGACCTACCTCCAGCTGTCTTTAGGATTCTCGGGGAAATCTCGGCTGCTCAGCAGACATAAGGCGCTAATTGCTACGAATTCTTTATAAGAAGCATAAATACTTTGCGAAGTTCTAGCAGAAGACAGCTTTCGTAGACTACCTGATGTTATACTCGACTTCATGATGCGCCTGGCGAAAGTCGTCTATTCACTTGTCAGCTTTGTGCTCTATGCTGCCCTTGCTCAGGAAATGATTCAGAACAATCATCCCTTGATACATTTTCATGGAAGATGGGATGACAGTCCTGGAAGCTGGTGGTGAGTATCAAGATACATGAGTGAGTAATGTAATAACGTGGTTATGATGTCCCCTTGAATAGGGCAAGCACAGGCTTCAAGCTGAATATCGAGAATCTAAAATCATTGACATTGAATTTGGGGCTTCATACAACTTCCCCATCTGCGCCGATTGGCGTATCGGTTGATTATGGACCGTTCTCGACAGTCAATGTCTCTGCTGGGAGCAATGTAATTCCACTTGTTTCCTCAATCACAGAAGGCAAGAGAAACACCGTTGTTCGTATCAACTCGGAAGCATGGCAGAATAATCGCCTCAATCTCGAATCAATTGAATTGAACTCGGTCAGTAATCATGCTCTTAATCAAGAGTTTGTTTCATTGAAGCTGATGTATGTTATTCACAAAAAGGACGCAAAATTTTTACCATACACACCTTCCAAGCTTACGTTCCAGTTCATCGGTGATTCCCTTTCAGCAGTACGTCACATTCCCGTATCCCAGCTTTCGGTGATATATTTCCACGCTATTTCATCCAGGGTCAGTATCTTCCGCAAGGCGTCGACCAAGCTTGGCCGTTCCTTGTCAGCGAGGCTTTCAAAGCCGAACATGTCATTATTGCTCAGCCCGGGATTGCTCTAACTGTATTTTTCCGTTTTAGACACTATGTATGCACATTTGAATTCATATTTTATCCGCAGGACATACCATCATATGGAAATCCGCGTGGAATGTCTGTACAATTCTTCGACGTAAGCCTCTACATTTTTTTTCATTGTTTTGGCGAACTCACATGTATCTTGTGTTATTGTGAAGACTGAAGATGCAGGTTATATCTATTCTATGGACCATAACTACACAACGCCATGGAATTTCAGGTGCGATCTACCGACTCCTGATGTTGTAGTCATCCACATAGGGTACGCAAATACCTCGAAGTACAGAAGTTGCACGACTTATGCAATTATTTCAATTAGTGCCAACGATAATGGACAAAATGTGCCTGCCGAAACGTTCGTCCAGGTAAGTGCAATAATTTGAACTTCACAGACCACCATTAAACATACCTTCCGCAATAGAACTATTTGGACTTCCTTGCACATTTGAGGAAAATATACAAGACTCAGCCGATGCTTCTCTTCACTCCGGTTAGTAACTCGTTTCTCTGACGTAAAGTCATTGAACATTATGAATGTAGTGGGGTTGGCCGCAACCTGATGGAAGTATCAGCTACTATTACCAGGGGAAATACGAAGAGATCCTCTCCCGCTGGTAGGCTATATGCGTATCTTCAGAGCATGCGTTAACTTCTGCCTCCATCAGGCAAAAGTCTGGAGGCCGAGATACTTTCCTGGTGAATGCTACAGGTTGGGTTTCGCTAGAAGATGTAAGTCAAGCTGTATATATGAAATTGTATCTCTGATAATTACCAATATGTTACAGGTCTTTCCTGAGTACGTTGCAACCACTTGACTTTAGCTCGTCCCATGTTTCTGATGAGTATACATTTTCTAAAGCAACCTGCATCCCACCGTCTCTGGTCATCAGAAAATAGCAGGACTCTTCGAAGAGTGGCTGAACATTTTCGGCATTCACCCGCAAGAGGAGTGGGAGACATTGGTGCATTGAAGAGTAGCTGTCGTCCCGAATCTTCCGTTGTAAAAGCACCTTCCTTTCTAAGAGTCTGTGCAAATACGGGTAAACAATTTTACAAAATGACCATGTTAATAGCACGTGATGCAAATTTGGTCGACAAAACGTCAATGCATTGCTTTCCAAATTGTTATCACTCAATTACCTCCACTTTGATTTAAAGCAAGTGCTCCATCCGAAGATAAATTTCTTGCCCCGAAGTTTCCATTGAAGAGCATTGTCTCCGAAACTAGAGGACTCAGTGATTCATGAGGATTTTCTCGTGATCAACAAGTTTTCAGGGTTGGCGGCGTCTGTGAATGCAAGAATGGCAACACACACATGGTCGTTTGTCTTCTGGAATGCTGAAGCAGTGACTTCTCCTGTCTTTGCTATATTTACTATGCCTTCGGGGCTTCACACCGAGCCGCACCTTTTTGGTATTTTAGTTGTTGCGGGTCAAACACCTTAATCAACCTAGTCGTATCCGTGAGGACCAATACGAACCAGGCATAACAGTACGGATCTCGGTCAGCATAATGAGGACCTAGCTGCCTGGAAGATAACGAAGGCAATTTTACTCAACATTATCGATGTTCGGACGTAGGCTTGGGACACACCAGGAACGGCCCAAGCGGGCTCTTTCACTGAGATTACGTGCTGTGCATAGTACAGGAGACTCGAGAGCGTTCACTTGGCTTTCTAGTCATCTAGCCCAGGCACCATTGACTAAGGTGTCACACTCGAGTGCGTTCCACATGTTACATTGTGAAGCTTGTTTCTTATGTTTGATGTGCGTTGCTATCTAATCCTTAGGCAGCGAACTGCATCATGTGCGCCTTGACTGGCCCATAAACCCAGGCATTCAGACCATATCACCCTCAAACGCACAGTCTCGTCCAGGCTCACCGAATATACTCCCGATGTTTCCCGCTTGGTCCCGCTTAAGATGCATTTCTGTCTCCGGACAACTTACGGATCTTTTAATATCGAGAATTGCATGACGATCGTTCAATCCCATGTGATCACGTCCCTTTCATTATGATCGCATTGTCCGTATTGCAACGCGAGCTCGACAGCATGTGTTCACCCACCCGGCAAGTTATTCTGAGCTGGCAACTCAGGACGCAGGAATGAAACTTCTTGATCCGAAGGTACCACAGGAGGTGCTCAATACTTTCAAGTCTATTTGTCGGACGCCGCGTGAGTTACGTTGCACACGCTCATCTTCTCCGTGATCGCCTTGCGACGTCCATATGCAGCCACGGTCCTTGCAGAATGTGTCTGGCTCTCTTCCTGGGATTCTTATTGAATTGTATTAACTTTATGCCAGCGTGTCAATCTCTTTTGGTCGACCCAGATGACCTACTAGCGCCCTCCGTGAGAAGACAAAGATGCATCTTATGACTGTTTTTCCAAGAAAAACATATGGAAATGTCTGCGAGATTGCGTACCTGTCGGCGACTCCTCAGTTACCTCGCTTGTACAGCTGACAACGGGATGCACATGGTCATTACTTGGGCTCATATTACCTAGTGCTGCGCTTTTTGATATACAGGATCTGGATATATGAAGAGACGGTGAAGATTATGGTATAAAAGAGGCAAAGTGTTGAGCAAGACGAGTATCGAGCTGGAAAGCTTTTATCGCCCTCTGGCAAAATTTCAATTCTTACATTCAGTCTGATATCATGGCCTTCAAAGTCTACGTCTCTGGTGCTTTCCTTGCTTTTGTGGCAGAAGCATCCGCTAGGACCTTCACAGTTAAGAACAACTGCGCCTTTACTGTGTGGTAAGCGCCTTCCTCCCTTCAAGGTAGCAAAGACTATGCTAACTTCGCTACTCATGCAGGCCAGCTGTGAGCAGCCTGGAGTTTGCGGCTAATAGTGACAGTTACTTATTACATACTACAGACCTTCACGGATCTGAACGTCGGTACAGCCGTTCCAGACCACCCAACAGGGTAATCATGCAACGCCCCGTTTACGTTTGTGATAATCACTAATCCTCACGTCCATTACAGATGGGAGGCTGCACCAGGAACGTCTGTAAGCTTTAGTGTTCCGGACGACTGGAAGGCAGGCCGTATTTGGGGTCGCCGCGAATGTGACTTCAACACTGTTCAGGGTCCAACATCCTGTGTGACTGGTGGATGCAATGGAGGTCTTGAGTGCGACTCCTCAACTGGAACTGTACGCATTATCCCTCGCTACTGCGTTTGTGCACTAATACTAATGACTGTTCCTTTAGGGAGTACCGCCCGTAACGCTCGCTGAGTGGACCCTTTCAGCGGATGGGAACCAAGACTGGTATGACGGTAAGCGGACGCCTCTTCAGTTGAGATTCGTTATTAATATCTTGAGCTTTGTAGTCTCATTAGTTGATGGGTTCGACATACCCTTGAGCGTCACGAACAACGTTGGTTGCCCAACAGCTGACTGTCCCACCGATTTGAACGCAAATTGTCTGTATTAGTATCATTGACTGTTGTTTCATCACTGACTCCATACTGAATGAAAACAAAGGTCCGAGTGAATTACAATTGACCGACTCATCGGGAGCCGTAGTTGGATGCAAGACTGCTTGTCTCGCGAACCTCGATGGTAATCAAGGTGCAGTGTCCTTTTAAACATCAGTCTTTTCGCGCCCATTGATCTCTCCTTGTAGCGGATTCCGCAAATTGCTGCTCCGGCTCGCACAACACCCCCGCGACGTGCCCAAGTTCCGGCGTACAGTTCTATAGCTATTTCAAAGGCGGGTGTCCCAATTCGTATGCTTATGCCTACGATGAGAGCAGTGGTACTGCACTTTGGACATGCGATTCGACCAAAGCTGCCGATTATACTGTTACGTTCTGCCCTTGAAGATTCGGTCCCGATTGACGGTCCTTCTGTGTCGTTTCAGCGTTTCAAAGCTCAACGGCTCTCATGCGTATACCCTCCATCTTCTCATACACAAATCGTTGCCCAAGCTCTCGCACATTACACAGGCACGCTGTTTATCTTGTATTACTCGTATTACTCGTACAATTGCACGACGGGCCTTCCAGTTCCATGTGATTACGTTCTTCTCATTATAATCGCATTGTCACCATTGCAATACAAGCTGGGTATCATGCGTTCACCCACTCAGCAAGTCATTTTGAGCTAGCAACTCGGGACGCAAGGACGAAGAGTCATGATCCGATAGCACCACAGCGCTCAATAACTGGTCCACAGATCAGACGCCGCGAGTTGCCTTTTACAAGCCGAACTTCTCCGTGATTGCCTTGCAACACCTATGTGCAGTGATGGTCTTTATATGCTGTGTACTTATGCCAGGTGTTAATTTGTCCTGGTCGCCCCGAATTGCCTACTAAGGAATACCAAACGAGTGACTTATTACCGCTTTTCGCGGAGAACATACAGAAATGTTTGTGGAATAACATATCTGTCGGCGTCTCCGCAGCTGTTATGCACACGGTCATCACTTGAGTTCATATTCGCCGGTGCTGTGCTCTTAGGTCCGCATAATCTGCATGTATGAAGAGAGGACGGGGGTTATGGTATAAATAAGACGAAGCACTGAACATGGAGGCTACTGGCATTCAGAGCTTTCGTCGCCCTCTAGCCAATAATTCATTTCCGCACTCAGATTAACAACATGGCATTCAAAGCTTATATCTCCGGAATTTTTCTTACCTTTGTGGTAAGAGCATCTGCCAGAACTTTCACAGTTAAGAATAGCTGCTCCTTCACCGTTTGGTACGCACTTTCATTTCTTTACAAGATCAAAGACTTTGCTAAGTTCACTACTGATATAGGCCAGCTGTGAGCAGCTCAGAGTTTCTGTCTTGTTTATGGTGATGACTTACTGCATACTTCAGATTTTCACGGATTTAAACGTCGGTACAGCCGTCCCAGACCAACCAACGGGGTAATCATACTTGTCGTTTTGTTTGCGTGCGATAAATGCTGATCACGTGTCTACCACAGCTGGGAGGCTGCATCAGGAACATCTGTAAGCTTTACGGTCCCAGACAACTGGAAGGCTGGCCGTATTTGGGGTCGCCGCGAGTGCGACTTCAGCACTGTTCAGGGCCCAACATCGTGTGTAACCGGTGGATGCAACGGAGGTCTCTTGTGCGACTCCTCGACTGGGACAGTATGCATTTTCTCTGGCCTCTAGATTTGTGCGATATTAAAGGTTTTCTTTAGGGAGTACCGCCTGTAACACTCGCTGAGTGGACCCTACAAGGTGATGGAAATCAAGACTTTTATGATGGTAAGGATGCTCCTAAAGATAAGTCAACTTAATAATACCTTGTTTTCGTAGTCTCGTTGGTTGATGGCTTCAACGTACCCTTGAGCATCACGAATAACGTTGGCTGCCCAACAGCGGACTGTCCCACTGATTTGAACGCCAACTGTTCGTTTTAAAAATATTGACTATTATTTCGCCGCTGATTCACGGTGTATATTAATATCAATCAAAGGCCCAAGCGAATTACAACTGAACGACTCATCGGGAACTGTAGCTGGATGCGAGACGGCTTGTTTCGCAAACCTTGATGGTAATCAAGGTGCGGTGTCCCTTTATATATCGGGCTCTTCCCGCCCATTAATCTCTCGTGATAGCGGACTCTGCGAACTGCTGTTCAGGCTCGCACAACACTGCCGCGACTTGCCCTAGCTCTGGCGTCCAGTTCTATAGTTACTTCAAGGGAGGGTGCCCTAACGCGTATGCGTATGCGTTCGATGAGAGTAGCGGCACTGCGCTCTGGACCTGCAGCTCGACTCTGGCTGCCGATTATACTGTTACGTTCTGCCCTTGAGGATTCGGTCTCAGACCCCGACTCATGGCCCGCTCCGCCGCTTCATCATCGTGTCAGAGATCAGCGGCTCTCACGTATATATCTTCTATCTCCTTGTACACACATTCCTTGCACAGCCTCCCGCACATTCTGCAGGCATATAAGCACCTTGTAGAACTTGTACCTAATTTACAGGATAAACACGCTTTGTTCTCTCCCATATGGAAGAGCTGGATAACTGCTATCCGATCTCTGAGAAGAAAAATCAAATTTGGGGAAGTTTGATAACTCACTTCCGGGCGCTTGAGCTGTTCGAAGCCATGCGTACCTCGACTACCAACTATTACCGCGTTTTGCGCGCTGATTTCTCGGATGAGAAGAGTCCAAAACAGTCCAAAAAGGTGTCCAATTAACCAAGGTCAAGTCACGTGACGGCACAGCCTCACGGGCCTCGAACCTAAATTATACGCGTCATAGACGATCCCAATATTTGATGCTTTAAGCGAAACTCATATAAAGGCTCCATACCCTTTGCTCGCTTCTGTTGCTTCCCCCCACTTAACATCCCTGTAGCCCTCGCTCTTGATTTTTGAGACGCGAATATTCAGTCGTGCTCTTAGGAAATATAAAGCAGAGCAAAGAAGACACGAAAAAACCGACAACATGCATCGCAAATTCTGCATTCCGGGGATAATCTTCCTGACAGCAGCGTTGGTGCTCCTTATCATCGTCTCCATCTCCCTGCCTTTCTTCAGCGCTATGGACTTTGTCCGTGTCCACTTCGGGAACTCAATTACTGCAACTTTCGGTGAAGGCATCAGCCAGCTTCGTGTAAGTTAAGACTGTGTCTTGGGTTATTGCGATTTGATTGATGTGGCCTTCGTAGTTCGGTATCTGGTAAGAAGCTTGCTTGTTGCGCCCATGCCACACCAGAGACTAATTTTCACCCAATAGGTCATTCTGTTTCTACGACGCGTCGAACGGCAATCGTACTTGTTCTCCGAAACGTAGGTTTTAAAGTGGCTCATTCTTGCTTTCACCGCTTTGCTCCCACTTTGTATCCCATTGTCGTTCTATTTATTCTTTGAATTTCGAATTAATTATGTTCGCTAATGGTGATCCGTTAACTGACAATGATGCCTTTTTTCTAGATCATGCGTACTCCGTTGGAATTCGTTCGCCCACAAACCTCAACCAAATTGAAATCATCGGAGCCAGTTGGACTCGCGGACTCGCCATTCACCCTGTCGGTACGTGTTTTTGAACTTTGCGCGATAGCATCCGACGCGTTGCTAACTCATCTCCTTCATTTCTTTTTTTACCCTCGCGTTCCTCGTAATTCATCAAACTTAATTTCCTCCGAATTGATGGAATGATGCGCCTGCGCCAACCTTCACCGCCTCCTGTACCTTTCCGCACCGCCTACTACGTGATTACGGCTATTCGGTAAAATAATTCGTGCTGTGCAGCGGCCGCGGTCACTTTCGTCGCGTTCCTCTTCTCCTTCTCGACGCACGTGACGTTCACTCTCGTCGCATCGCTGCTCTCGTTCCTCGCCGCTGCAATCACTTTCATCGCCTTCTTGTGCGACATCGCTCTATATGCGTTTGTTCATAATAAGATGGGTGACCTCGATGGGGTCAACCCGAACACAGACACTGGTCCCGGTACGTCCCATTTTGTATACCTGTCCGATTTTAAAATATATTCGCTGATGTATGGTTTTCTGCTTCTTGACAGCATTCTGGCTGACGTTCGTCTCCTTCATTCTGCTGCTCCTTGCTGGCTGCACGGTCTGCTTCGGTCGTCGCCGTGCGCGCATGGATGGCGCGAGCAGCTCGTATCCTATGACCAATAAGCCATTCTGGAAGCGTTTCCGCCGTGGCGGTTACTAAAACCATTTCCAAGCTATACCAAGTCTCCATCGATTTATCTTTGTGCAAGAGGACAATCGACTCCCGGAGTCTCGCGAGTTGCTTTGTCCTTGCCTGATGGCTACACTTCTGATGATCCGATTTTGCGAGTTTTGATTTGTTTGTTGTTTTCGACTTTTTGCATTATTTATCCACCATTTCTTACATGGAGCTCTTTTTGAATCTTTTCCCTTGATTTATTCCCCTGGTCACCATTATGTTTTGTCCCATTAGCGTCTACTACTTACTAAAAAATACCCTGACACAAATATTGACTTGACGATTCAACGAATTTGATTATCCAGAGACTGATATGAGAAAAAATTTATGTGGTTTTAAATATACAATATATTCAAGCATCCACGTCAGACGAGTAAAAACGTAGACAAGTACATATCAAGAGTAAAAAATAGTAAGTAACAGACGCAATCAGCACCAAGAGCAAAAAATAAATCAGAAAACGGGCACAGGGAAACAAAGGCACGTGCCAAAAATCTCAAGGCGTCAGCGCAATGAGAAACGAGACAAGAAAGGGAGTGAGTGAATACGGCACGACGAGTATTGCCCTGAATGAGGATGAAAACCCTTTGTCCTCATGCTGTGCCCTCAACCTTCTTCTTTCCAGAGATTGTAAGTGCTTTGTGGATAAATGGCAGGACACCGCCACCAGCAATGGTTGCTTTGACCAATGTATCGAGTTCCTCATCCCCACGAATGGCAAGTTGGAGGTGGCGAGGTGTGATACGCTTGACGCGCATGTCCTTTGAGGCGTTACCTGTGGAAAGAAGAGTGTCAGGAGGTGGCAATGCAGAATAAGAGGCGTCACAAAAGAAATGATACATACCAGCAAGCTCCAAAACCTCAGCAGTCAGATATTCAAGAATAGCAGAAGTGTAAACTGCAGCCTTCGCCCCGATACGCACGTTGTGCTGCGTGCGTTGCTTCAGATAACGGTGGATACGTCCTACAGGGAACTAAGGTGATGATCGTGTTAGTACAAAATAGCACACAGCAATGGCGCTAGTAGACGTACTTGAAGCCCTGCCTTGGCACTACGGGTCTGGGCCTGTGTCTTCGTCGCACCTGCTGCTGCTGCGGGCGCAGCTGCCGCCTCGCTCGACTTTGACTTTCCACCAGAACCTTTAGGAGGCATGTTTAATTCTTGAAGCGGTTAATTGATTGAGGATGTTTCGGATGCTGTGAAGATATTCGTCAGCACAGGATATTAAGCAAAGTAAGAAGAGGCAGGAATGCATAACGACTGAGGGTATCAAGTACCATGTCTCAAGGGGTGGTGGCCAGCACATTCCATTGTGAGTGATTATTTTCCTTGTTCACTCACCTATGTAAGCAACAGCCTGATCAATTATTGTCCCGAATCGCCCTTTCTTTTTCCGTTCAGCACGTCTGCTTGATGATTTTGCAATCTGAAAAATGCATCACGCGTCGAGTCAGCAATGACACGTCGAGTGTACGCGAGTTTTGTGAAGTAGCTTACCAGACGTGGTGGTGGGCAGAACGTGAAATGTGTGCGCGCGAGGAATTCGGTTACGCGCGACTTGTTGAGTTGTTAAGGCGTGGGAACACACCACGAGAAACCAAACCATCTGAACAAACAAATAGACGTCAACAAAGAAGGTCCTCTTTGAAAACGGACGAGGCGAAATTAATGTAATTACCAGATAATAGCCGACCCATATCCTTTTTGCACGAGTCAAAGAAAGGCCACATGTCGGCTTGTAGGACGAAACAAACGGTGGAGTGCTTGACCTGTGAGTCACAACCCTACGCCTACGAATTGCAATCTTTGTCTGGAGCAAGTACGACCTCTAGTTGCCCTGTCAGATGTGCAAGGATTTCAGTATGCGAGAATTGATTGTATAGCAGATGCGACACTGAGTTTACCATACATTTGACCAACATCAGCGAGGAGTCAATGGTTGTCGCCGTCGTGAATGCGGAGACAGTTCTCGATGACAACAAAGGAAGGAGTAAACCCAGAGCTACCAAAAGAGGGTGTTTTAAGCTACTTTAGGAATCCCATGGCTGCATACACCCACCCACACTACATTAAACAGACCCTTCTAGAGTTTTCCTCCAAAATCTGTTATCACTACTAAAGGTTCTTAAAGCGAGGTGCTGTGCACACAACCGTAACTGCGTGGAGCTTTCACAATGTCGTCAAAGACTACTGAAATCGTCGAGACGCAAACACCAAGTACCACTGGTCCTATTCCTGCTCTCCCTGCGCCTTCCGACGTCAGTGATGCTCAGAAAATAGATCTCAGCTCAGAACAGCTTGCTGCACTCAAGTTTGACGCACTTGGGCCGATGGTGGTCAATAGCGATGGTGTGAGTATACTTAGAATCATACTTTGAGAATTGCTCGAACGATTCTGAACTGATCTTTGTTTTAGACTTTGTCGCGAATCACAAATTGGGAAAAAATGACGGAAATGGAACGAGAACGCACCATGCGTGTGCTTAACGCTCGTAACAGGTAGGTGTTCATTATACTCTTTGAAGAGGTAATGAGTACTAGGTGATCATTCATCTCCATCATTTAGATTACGCCTCGCAAATGAACAAGAGGAGCAAGGCTCGGATATTCGAGGCGACGTGGTCAGCCTAAGTAATTCAGCGGCATGATAGTGTTCAAATACTACTGTAATCTGCTTTGAGAAATTACCTGGCCCATTTACTCCCAGCCGTTTCTTTGTATAAAATTTTTGTCTTTACCGAGTTATCGTGTTCCTATATACCAAAAAAGTCAGAAATTTAACTTTTGCATTTTTATACTTCTGCATTCGAGATGCTTTGACTTGATAGAATATAACTAGGAATGAAGTAAAATTTAAACACTGACCGAGTGGCCTTTACAATACTCTACAATGGATATTCAAACCAGCAAATACAACTTATACAAGCCTAAGGCATGGTCGTTTCCAGGAGCTATGTCAAAACCATGTATAACTTGTTTACATTAAGTTCGCCAACTCTCCCTGCTTCTTTTACACTTACTCGTCGTTTTGCGTCGTCTGCTAGGTAATCTATCCGTCTCTGCTTTAATTTGTAACATACAAATGGTTTGAATATCAAGCAACAAGTTTCTTATGTAATATATGTAAAAGGATGCCGATACGCAGTTAGGAACACAGTTCAGTCACACGCCTTCACCAGTTCCAGCGTCACTAACTTACCCTTCATTCCTGTTATTGAGTGTTTATAAAGGTCAGTTTGCGATTCTTCCATTAATATTGGGAGCCAGGTGGAGAAACTTATTGCTTGTTCGGTAAATTCATAGGGAAAGTTTACCTCGAGTTATCGTCTCCCGATAGCTGGTATCACTTATCACACAAGTAGTTCGCAAGCGTGCTAATATACTATGAGCATCGATTCTCTCCCTCTGGAGACACTGATCGATATTTTTCACGAGTGTATTCTCAACATCTCTACCCGAGAGGAAAGTATTAGCGTACCGGTTGGAATTTCAGCTGTTTGTCTATGGACGTACCTGGACTACTGCGTTGATGGAAGGCCACAAAAATGGATCGTTGAGATCTTTGACGCATGGCTGCACAGGTCAAACGGGGCACCACTTAACTTCTCGTTCAAATGTCACTTCGAGGATAATCGATCTCCAGAAGACAACCGAGCAGTGGGATGCGTCGTCTCATTGTTACTTTCTCATCAGTGGCATTGGGGAAAACTTGACTTTGACTGGAAATTCTGGACGTCTCACGACTTTCCTGGCATAGAGTTGACAAATATGCTAATGTTAACCTCACTTCGCTTGCACACCCTACTCGAAGAACACTATGAGACTGGAAGTATTGATTTGACACAGTCTTTGAAACTTGGCCATTTACGTCTTGAAAGTCCGTTTCTTCTCGAAATTGGATCTGGGCCCATGCATTGGGTACAAAGGCGACACTTGTCCCCACAACAGTATCTAAAATTTCTCAAGGTGGTCCCGAATTTGGAGGAATTCCGGGCTGTTGGTGGAAGTCTGATGATGGATATTGTCCTGATGTGATCATGCATAACCTCTGGTTTCTTTCATTGCATGGCTTCGATGGAAGGCTGGTAATTGACGAACTGCTCCTTCCTGCCTTGGGAGGACTTCGATACCAGGATAACGGACTTGGAAACGGAGCTGGGAGTCTCTTGAAATTTGTCCAACGCTCCTTACCACCACTGAAACATCTGCAGATGGGCGGTAATTGTGCAGACGGAGCTACACTTATACGTATTCTCCCTCTTCTTCCCTTGCTTCAGGTGCTCGAATTGTACCTTTGTGATATTTCGGCGCAGCTCTTCGAGCTCCTGTCCATTCCAAACGGTGTCGGAGCAGGTCCATACGCTTGTGATACAAGCAATCCGATCGTATGTCCCGATCTAAGATTCTTCCGTTTCCTCCAGTGTACAGTTGTTGGGGATTCGCATGACTGTGCTAATGCACTGTGCACCATGCTAGAGTCACGGCGGAATACTTTGAAGCTATGGAAAAGTATGGTAGGCATTGATGGTCCTCAATACCCAGACTTTGCAATTAATCGCGATACGGTGGAGCGTCAACTCAAAGATATAAAAGGAAGTGATTTTATTATCAAATGCATTGGTGACGCCTATCATGATTTGTCTGTGCTTGAGACGTAGAAGTTATGTTTCGTTGTTTGATTTCATATTTTTGTCAGGCATTTGTAGCTGATAACTAGTTGTACAGTGACTCATGAGCAAATGTTGTGTCTCTTGAGAGGGACGATTACATTTCAGATATTCATGTTTGGTTAGTGTATGAGTGACAATTTGCAATGGGCAATAAACCGTGCTGCATTTTTATTCCTTGCCTGTAGACAAAACTTTGCACTTGTGTATGACCAGTTCGAAAGAGTAAATTCACTTATTAGCACCAAAATTAAGGCTTTATATGCAAGTGTCTCCATTGTTTGCAATCTATCTAACATCACGAAAAAGTCGCAACACTTGTATTAGATTATAACCAGGTATATTTTATACTTTTTGTAAATTTCGTTAAAGCAAT
>NW_006760389.1:1692420-1701088 GCF_000271605.1 Fomitiporia mediterranea MF3/22
TCTGCCTTGTTCTTTCATGAGTAGAATTTGTGTTGGAAAAGGATGAATGCATCCTCAGGCTGTTTGATGTAGTCTTTGTCACTATGTTTGGTTGTCACTCAGGACCTGTGAGTCAAATTGTGTGTGTGTGTGGGATGAGGTTGAGCAGGTTGTAGAGGTTGAGACTGTGCCTGTTAGACAGGTTT
This sequence comes from Fomitiporia mediterranea MF3/22, assembly GCF_000271605.1. Lineage (NCBI taxonomy): Eukaryota > Fungi > Basidiomycota > Agaricomycetes > Hymenochaetales > Hymenochaetaceae > Fomitiporia > Fomitiporia mediterranea. Next base: position 1,692,606 of record NW_006760389.1, read on the forward strand.
AGAGTAGTTGGCAAGTGACAATAGGAGATAAAAGGTGGATGTACCACAACAGTGTGCAGTGAGTGTGAGTGGTGCATACAGGTTGAGATCCAGAGCATTGAACGAGTTGATTCAGGCTGCAGACAAAGCTGTATCAGTATGTATATGATTATATTCTGACTGACATGCAATTGGAGGAGCAGTGAACTGAGTCGTTTTTGTGGATTGCAAAGGTGTATCTCTGGGACGTACCAGCTTGAACAGAGAAGATGAAGTGGAACATATGGACAGACCCAGCTCAAGAGGGGTAAGTGGCAGTCCACTGCTTCTGTTTGATATGGTGTTGTCCACTACACTAGGGAATGTAAATGCACGTAGGGTGGACCTGTAGAGAGTAATGTTAAGCATGGAATGGGTGAGGAAGGAGAGCATGTACAGTGTCAAAGAGAGGGTTGTACCATGGGAGTGGTTGTATGTTAGTATTGTTGTGAGCACACACTTGTTGACTGTTGCTTGCACTACAGAGCAGGAAGTACACAAATGTATGGAAACATTGAAGAAGTTGTTTGGCATTAGTCAACAATGTGGATGCATGAATACAGATGCAAAAAGGAAGGCAAGCATAAACAAAGGAGTACAATGTAGGAGAGGCAATGCAAGCAGCAGAGCAAGGAGCAGGAGGGGTGGAAGGGAGACAAAAAGTTGGGAGGAGAGGGATGAGCAACCATTGTGCAAGTTATTATGAAGTGGACTGGCTGCTTACACTTTACACTGAAGGACTGTGTAGCCAGCTGGGTTGTGTTGTCACAGGATCTGAGGTTCAGTGCAGGCAACACAGTAGTAGATTAGAGAGACAAATACAGTAATGTTTATTGTCTAGGTGGTTGCAGCCAGTGTGCCTGCTAGAGGATGCTTGTAGGCAGAGGACTGAGCTGGAGAGAACAAGAGTAACAACATAGTGTTGGGGGAAGAGGGTTGGGGAGATGGTGGAGGTAGGAGGAAAAGGAGTGACAAGAGCAAGTGCATCATTATATTAGTACTCTACACTGTAGCATAATTTACAGTTATGCCTTCAGTGTATACAGTTATGCAGTGTATTGTAAATGACTTTTGGAGCTGAAAATACACATGTATTTTTACACACATATGTGTATACTTTGCCCCAAAAAATCCTGTATACAGTGTATACAACATACAGTTGAAAATACCTTATTGTATCACATTATAATGTATAAATTGAATATTGCATAGCTTTCTGCCTAATCCCAGCTTGGGATAAGGGAATTATGTACAAAAATAGTCTATTACATATTGTATCAAGATTTGTGAGAAAATTATGCAAAATTCTGAGCATTTTGGGAAATTAGACTGCTTACTGTTGTGATTTTTGTACCCAGAAGCCTCACATATTGTTCTCTAACATACTTCAACACAAAAAGAATGTTTCTGATTGACATTTCATTACTTACAATGTCTTTGATGCTGCCACAAGACCAAGATAGGGCAGCAAAGATCTCTTCATAATATGTGGGGGAAAGTTATTTGTATTGACTTAGATTTGACTAGCTTTTTCTATCTTTTTGTTTCTACAGATTCTGACTGTATTTCCTTGTATTACAAACTATTTCTTGAGTTTTACAGTAATATACACATTTACTGTACTTGTCATTGTCTTGGTTGTCTTTCTTGATGCTCTAAATATGTGCTTATTTTCTTGTCATACTGTATATGTCTTCAAATAAATTGAAAAGTAATATCGAATGTTGTGTTCCTAATTAAGTAATGTTTTCGCACAGTTACCATAATGCATATTGCTCATATTGTATAGGTCTGAGGCCTCTCCCAACATTATGTAATAAGATATTTTCAACTGTATACACAGTACACAAGAGACCTAGGAGATCAGCAGTTCTCCCTATTTAATCTGACATTAATCAATTCAACAGCCTTTTATAGATAGGTTGCTTCTTTGTACCTGCTCTTAAACTCAAACTTTGCATGTGTGATAATATGTGTGGTTAGCATTCCTCTCACCCCCTGACTGTCTCTCACTCCATCACTAGTGTCCTACTTCCCCCTACTGCTTTCAGTAATATTAATCATCTGTTAAACAAGATAGATGCTTGATAAGAAGTAGATAACATTGTATGAAGATGTCTGCAAGGATTTCTTTTGTCTAGGTGAGCCACATTATAGGCAATTGGTTCAGAGACTGATTATGTGTGTCTAGTGTAATCCTTGTTGTTTCTAGGTATCTTTTCCCCATATAGATATGTTTCTTCAGAATGTACTGTGTACCTATCAAGATAATCTTTTCATCAGTAATGCCCTTATGAGATCTGTGATCATCTGTCTCACAGCTATGCTCACCTTAGTCTTTGTAGCTTTTTGCTCAAATTTGTAGACCATACTGTCTCTTAGTACTCACAAGAGCTCTATAACAGTTTAACCACTCTTGAAAAAGCTAACAATGTGATTATAGATTTGAGTAGTACAATGACAAAGGTGATCAGCTTAACAATTGGACCCTAGATCTGGTAGGATACAGTAGCTGGTAATATTTTTCTGATACAATATTTGTAAGGTCTGACTTATTCAAATCAATCTTAGTACAGTAGCTTGAAATGGGATAGGTTATATATACTTTCAAGCAAATACTTGATGTCTAGATTGTACTGAGTGAATTTTTTCATAGTCACAGTCTCCTGCACATTTACTGAACAGTACCTTCAAGTGCTTCCTATACACTGGTAAGTCTTTCAAACTTGAGCATACATAGTATATTATTAATTCTTATTGTTAGTACTACAGGATGAGTGAAGATACAACAAATAGTAGAAAGCAGAAGCAACAGGACAAAGTTGACTTGGGCAACATTGTTAACAACAAACAGTAGTGTGTCCAGTCAGCAAAGCTCTGCAAGAATGCTAATACATTGAAGAAACCTCAAGCAAGGAAGAGTAAGGACCTGGGTGCTGCTAGTCACCCAGTCCTGATAGAGAGTACAGATGACAAGGATACATCTGTTCAGGAGATGGATTCTGAGTCTGATAAAAGTAAGGATGAAGAAGTAAGTACATATCCCTCTATACTATTATTCTAAAGCTCACAACAAGCATTTTTACACTTAGGAATCTCTTCCACAACTAGGTACACTGAAGAAAACAGTACAGGTAAGAAAACTGCTTTTTTGGATACATTTACATATTACAAGTCTTTCAGGCAAAGAGACATCCTCTTACAAATACAAAAAGCACATCAACAGTAGTCTCTCAGCAGAAAAATGATGAGTCTTCAGTTGCTGTTAATGATGAAGATAACCAAAGTAAAGCTAAAGTAAGTTTTTGTATTAATATCCAAGTTTTTTTGTGTGTTTTCTTTACATATTTAATTAGGTGTCAAACTGTATCATGTTGTTCTATAAACAAGTCCCTTGTAATGCTAATAACTATGCTGAGGATGGAACCAAGTATTTCCAGTACTGCCATCCTCATACTAATGGACTGTCTAAGATTCTGAAGATAATGCAAGCAATGCATGGAAGCAAGACTAGTAGGTTTACTGGTACTTTTTCTAATATGTATCTTACTTTTTTCAGGTCTCAGGCAGTATCTAGAAAGCTATAGTAATATGTTTTCATTCTACAATTTCCTCAGAGTAGTAACAGCTTCATGCTTGCCTACTTCTAAAGAGATAGACATTGTGAATCAAACAAGTATGTTTGCTTACATAATCAACATAGACTTGCTTAATGTGGTTTCCTTAGTAGTACTCACTTGAGAGGAGCTCAGGGAGATTGTCAAGGACTTACCTGATGCTAATAATATTGTAGAGATGTTTCAAAAGCAAGAGAACAAGAAAATGGTAAGATCTTTATTATTTACTTATATCTATCTTTTAATTTTGTCTCTTTTTCCTTGTCATAGGTACCCTGGGAGCATGCAACTTTCAAGTAATTCCTTGTGGAATGGGTTGTTAAGACTGATCAACCATTTACTGCCACAGAGGATCCTACCTTCCAAAGGCTTTTACAATACATTCACTAGGCTGGAAATCTTTCTATTCTATCAAGTGACACAGTGAAGCATAACATTCAAGATATGAAGACTGAAGACTTTCAAAGAACAAAGGCAATGATCCAGGTAAGTCTACACTCATCTCTTTATTTTCTCCCCAATTCCACAGGTTCTTTAGGTCACTTAGGTCAACCATGTATATGGCAGACTTAACTGACTGTCTATACTAGCAAGCTTGTTGAGAGCTACAGCTGAGAATGCTTGTACTAATTGTATTACTCTGTTACAGGGTCTAGAGTCTAAGGTTTCACTATCCTTAGATGCATGGACGTCCAGTAATGAATATGCCTTTTTGGCCATTGTCATACATTACATTACAAACAACTGGAAGTTAGGTATGTATATCTAAATGTAATCTAAGTTTTGACTACTAAATTATTTCTAGATGAAAAGCTTATCACTTTTGAGGAGATATCTGGCCACCATAGTGGAGATAATTTGGGTGCCATTGTATGGTAGGTTATTGAGTAGTATGGTATTAAAGAGAAGGTACAGCTTTGCTTATGTAATACGAGTTTGCATTCTTCTCACATCTTTTATCCACTTCTTGTATTTCATGTAGCTGATTACAATTACATGTGACAATGCTACAAACAATGATACTATACTGTAGTACATTGGAGGAAAAATGTATAGTGACAATATAGATTTCTCTTCTAACAATGCTAGAATGTAATGCATGCCTCATACAGTCTACTTAGCAGTTATGAAGGTAAGTGTCTCTTTCATTACTTTATTTCCTCTAATGCTTACACTATTAAAACAGCTCCTTGAAGCTCTAGGAGCTATAGATTATGTTGATGAGTCTGCTAGTACTTATCAGGAGGATATAAACCCTGTAGACAAAGACAAGGAAGCTATTTGCAAGGATGGATGTGAGGAGGAGGAGGATATGTCTAATACTATTATTTCTATTGCAAAAGTGAGTAAATAGTATGTTAGTGTTTTGAGGTCATGATGTTTCCTAATTGATAGGAAATATTCTTCTGTAGGTTTGCATGCTGCTCACAAGGATACTAAGAGTAAGTCACACTAGTAGGGGTTCAGTGGACTCTGCTCATAGTGTGTAGGTGTCAATACGAGTCAACTGTGCATAAGTTCTTAATGAGCTTCATTGTCCTTAGATTAAAGTAATATATATGCTATCTAATATTGTATGTCTCAGATGTATGTCTCAGAAGACATGTCTCAGCAATAGTGTATATTTGCAAGACGTTTGCATGATTTGAGACATATGACACATTTATCCAAAATAAATGTTAACACTCCCCTTCAAACTTATACTAGTTGATCAGACTAATATAATGTTTGATATGCGTTTGTCTGTTGTTTTTATTAATATCATTTACATTCACAATGTAAATGTTTCGTTTGCTTCGTATATTAAGTCCACTGTAAGTGTTGTGTTCGTCCGATGTATTATTATAATGTTTGATGTAATAAATTGATTGTTGATTCAATTATGATTGCTAAGAGAGCTGCAGGATCTCTTTAGCATTTGTTTGTTTGTAGTTTTATTATTATTACTATTATAGTTGTCACTATAATGTTTTATCATTCATATGATAGTATTTTTCTCGTTTGCAATATAATATGATATGTTATAACTTTGTTTCGTTTGTTTTTCATGTCATATTGTTTGTTTTGTGTCATAGTATGTTTATTTCTTCATACTGTACTGTTCTGCAGTTGTTCCATTATTTGTTTTGTTTGTATTCATATTATTATACATGTAGTTCGTTTTATATTCTTACACTCATTGTGTAATTAGAATTGTACTTTGTTTGTATCGTTTCGTTTGTATAGTTAATACTATATTTAATAACAATGTGTGTGTTATTAATTTGTTCACGTTAATTTGTATTCTTGCACATTTGAATTGTGTTACTAGTAGTTTTTCCACTTTTACTTTTGTAATGAAACTGTTGAATCATGCTTGTAAAATGTGTTATTAATGTTATTATGATGTCCTCTATTCATCATGTATCATCTTTGTTTGTTTTGTTTTGTATTCATGCCTTTTAAGCATTCAATTATAGTTCTATGCCTTTATATTGAAGCATTGTATTGTTTGCAATTTGTAATATCATGTATGATATGTCAGATTGCTTCATATTAAGGTTGATTGAGGTTTTATTCTTCTGTTATTTGTATTGTTTTATCATCTGACTGTTTGTAAGTCTGTTTAGGCACATTATTTATGTTTTAAACATATGATATGTTTGTATCGTTTTGCCGTTTTGCAGTAGATATATTTATTATCAATATATGTGTGTATTGTGTTTGTTATCATTTAATGTGTCCTTCAACTTTTACAAACTATAACATTATTCGTATGTTTGTATTGTTTTATTGTTGTGATAATGTTTTATTATCATTGTGTAATGTTTATTCGATTAATATATTGCTCTGCACAGTTATAATACATGTTTGTTGCTTTTATTTTGTAGATAGATGAAGTAGTGCACTTTCACAGTTCTATTTTTCATCATATATTGTAATATTCGTTCGTTTTATTGCTTATTTTGTGTCAAATTCTGTTTGATATTGTTTTAATCATTATATTTGCTTTATTTGCTGAATATATGTGTGCATTTGTTATGAGATATGAATTTATTTTGTTAATTTTGAGTGTATTGCTCATTTTGTTCATTATGATCAACATTATCTTGTTTGCTTCAAAAGGATTAACGTTTTGATTACTGTTACATCTGTTGCTTCTTTTAATTAACTTACACGAGTGCTTTGCATGTCTAGCATTGATTGCTTTGGGAATATGTGCCATTCCTTGGCTACATTGCATTAATTCTTAATTATCTGTCCAAATATTACTTTGTTTGATTGATTATTTGTTTGCTATTATGTCCTGCATGCTAGGGAATAAGTGTTGTAAGTTTTGCATGATGCATGATTGTTATTTTCAATGTATTATATGTTCCATTTGAGGAAAGCATAGTTGTGTTTGATATTTCTGTATAGTTTGTTATGTACCAGAGATGCTTTTCCACTCAACATTATTGCATGTAGCATACTTCTTCGTGTTTAGGTATATACTCCATAATATATTCGTTCGTAATACGTTCAATTGGTGCCATGTATGGTGTGACCATTAAAGATTTCAGAGAAAATGTCTCTTGTATAAGTATTTCATTGTTGAATTCAACAGATTTGCTTCTTATTTGTTGTGATAACTTTGTAATTATGTTTTGTAGGATGTGCAAGGTTAAATAGTGACATAGTTAATATTTCTGCATCATTTAATCGTTCGCTATGTTTCTATTATTTGTTATGTTTTATGTTTTGTGAATTTTATGTTTGTGAATATATGCTATTACTCCCCTTCAATTTGAGAAGGTTCACTTTGAGCAATTAGCTTTCGTGTGTGTGTAATTAATTTGTTCATGCATTTTCGTCATTTAATCATTCGTTTAAGCATTGTGTATTAATGTGTGAATGTGTTTTGTTCAATAACTTCAATGTTATTTGTTATTTTTGTCTGATTTTGTTATTAATTCTTTATAGCATTTGTACTCTTTGTTATTCAAGTTTATACTCAAATAGATTGTGTGTATGCTTGTGTATTTCATTTAATTATTATGCATACGTCTGAATAGTTTGTTAATCATTTGGTATAGTGTTGTTTTAGCAAGCATAAGTTTGCAATTTCGTTCGTTTTATTTGTATACATTATGATGCATTGTTTAGATTTGCTCAGTATTGTTTGTCTTCTGTTTGATGACAAAAGTATTCAAGCTATAGTGTTTTGTTTCTGTTCTGTTTATGTATTTTATTCTTTTGTGATAGGTGCAAGCTCAAGCAAGGCTGTTAATGAAGAATACACTGTTATGATATTGTTTGAACTTCAAATAGCTAATGATATGCTTTAAGTATTGATCATAGATTTATTCTTTGCAAATTCTATCTTTCTGCCGTTTGCAGTGATCTATTAAATCCGTCACACATTGTGTTTAATCATTTGTAAAGTGTTTGATCAAGTTCCAAACTTATGTTTGTTTCTTTAGATTTTGTTCCAACATTCGTTCATCTTTTGTGTACTTGGCAGTGGTGTTTGTTCTGTTGTATGGCCCTTCAGACTATCTGATATTAGGCTCTAATGTTTTGTAGCATTAGTTGTTTTGTTTTGCATCTGTATTATTGTATTTCGTCATGTTTTTAAGTAATATTTAATTGTTTATATTGTTTATACTGATTGTATTAATTGTATTGACTTAATACTTTGTTATCATGTATATCTTATTGATATATTATATTGTTACAATGTATTTGTAACTATCGTTTGTTTGATTTTGCATTGTAATAGTAATTGTACAAGGTATAAGATATGTATTTGCCTGTATAGTATTGATATTGTGTTGATATTATGCATATATGCATCATTATATTGTTTCATTGTTTGTAGCATTATGT
>NW_006760389.1:1706313-1711655 GCF_000271605.1 Fomitiporia mediterranea MF3/22
TAACTCTAAGATAGGAAGGACTTTATTACTAAACATGTTAGTAATTACTCTCAATGTTTCACTACTTTTTGTTATAGTTCTCTACTCTTACACCTTCAGTTTTAAGAGTTCTACACCCTTCTGTACTAGAACTTAGGACTTCTGTCTCTCAGGAGTACTGTCTATAAACTATATGTAGACTGACTCTTACTACTACCTCTTCTTACTTTATTATTCTGTTCCTTTGACCACTCCTTCATTCTTTGTTCATTCTATAGTCTCTTACCCTTTGTCTATCCCTTTATTCTTTGTACCTTTATCTTTGACCTTCCTTTCTTTCATTCTTTGTAGCTTATCATTCTTAGTAGCTCATACTCTCTGAGTACTCTTGTATAGTTTAGTATATATAAGTATACAAGATTAGACTAGTTCTATAGTCTTAATCTTGTCTACTCTAGGTAGTCCTGTACTCTTAGACTTACTCTATATACTCTACTCTTGTCTCACTCTCTCTCTACATCTGTTTTATAAGTTCTAACTATGTTCTAGTACTTACATTCTATATTTCTGTTGTGTAGAATAGTTGTAGCCTAGGTCCCCTTACTAAGCCTTTAGGTCCTCTCTACACTATTACTAACATCAGATTAAGACTACTCATTACTACTCTATGACTCTTCTACATTTTGAGTATTAGTACACACTATTGTATTAATCTCTTTTCTTTGTCCTAACCCTTTTACATTTTTAAATTTTAAACTTTCTAAACCCTTTTAAACTTTTACCACCCTTCTTCTATTCATTACCCCTTTTAGTTTAGTACTAATTCCTTTGTAGTGTAAACATGGACTCTCCTATACTGACTACTACCCTTACTGTCCTGCCAGATCAGTAGTTACAAGTAGACCTAGCTGAATATGTGTAGACTTTTATCTAAGAGGCCTTTACTAACTATGTGCTCTCAGCCCTCTTAGAACCTGTTCTAATTGTTCTAGAAGTCACAACCTGTTCTAGAAAGAAAGTGTATGTAGCTTACCCTTTAGACTTTAATAGATAGTACTTTAAGGACTTCTAGTACTAAGTTAAACTATATATAGTTACTACTTTAACTGATCTATCCTTAGATCTTAATTGTGTCTTATTTGTCCTCTCCTTTATAAAGGAAGGTAACACAGCCACCTAGGCCCAGAACTGGATTAAAGAACATTAGATTGAAAGCCTGATCTGACTTCAGAACAATGAGTTGTATTTAGAATTCATAGGGTAGCTCTGTACTTCCTTTATTAATTTGAATAAGAAGTATAATATGTAGAACAAGTTTGTGTCTCTGTAACAGGGCAAACATTCTACTAATGCCTTCTTTCAGGAGTTTGATATCCTAGCCTAGAAGGTAGGATTCATACTTAGGTTTAATAATGTCCTTATTAGAATGTTTGAAAAAGCTCTTCACTTAGAACTAGTTAATAAGATTCTCAGAATAATGTTAGAACTGATTACTTATACTAATTAGAAAACATACACCATTTCCTTCAACTAAGCTGTAGCTCAGATGTGTGAAGTCTGTACAGAATACTTACACATACATCTAGCTCTGACAGTTCTGAGCCCTCAGATTATTCTACCTGTAATTTACAATCAATCTGTTCTAATAAACATTAGAGAAGCCTGAAAGTAAGGAGTATACTTTGTCTACAGAAAGTCAGGGCACTAAATTAAGGACTGCCTGTAGAAGCAACAGTATATCTATCAGGTCATTAGAGTGATAATGAGTAACAAGTAGGATTTGTAGTAAGAAGCCTTTTCTACAAATTTGAAAGTCACCTTAGAACTCTCAGACTCTAACTATGTACTCTAGGATTTTGTAGAGGCTCAATAGTGAATGTAGTACTAAAGGACTATAACTCAGATTTTTTAACAATCACTTTTGATTCAATAGACACTATAGGATTAGAAGTAAATAAAGTAAGAAAAGTAGAAAAAGTAGAAAAAGTAAATTAACAAAATTATTTATTAAAAAGAAAAAAGTTGAAAACAAAAGTAGATAGTTCTCTTATTTCTTCTGATTCTTTTGATTCTTCTCTTTACACTTTATCTGAGTCTAAATCTACACAATCTGACCTACTACTTTTACATTTTAAGAACTCAGAATGTTCAGAATACTACTTAGCTCTGTTTACTACTTAGTAGTTTGTCTATAGTATTAAGTAGGAATAGTCTCAGCTGAGTTTACAGTTGAGAACATAAGTCTGTCCTTGTTGAAAGAGAGAGGTTAATAAGGAAATGTTAGTATATATACTTACTCTCTTAGACAACAAGACTGTACAAGCTGTACATTCTCTTTAGAACAAGTAGTAATTTATTAGAGGACATTCTAAACACTAGCTCTAGGTTCCTATCCTCTTAGCTCCCTTTTTAGAATCCTCCCAGATCTGAACAATAACTCTAGTAGACAGTAAATATACTAGTTTGTATATTAATAAGACTTTTGTGTAGAAACACTACCTTCCTACTTAATGTGTTCTACTTCTAATTCTAGTATACAATGTAGACAGAACCCTGAACTAGAATGGTTGGATTACTAAGTTTGTCCAACTATGGATGACTATTTAGGATTATAAGGAAAGTATTAAGTTCAGAGTTACTAACCTTAAAAAGACAAATGTCTTTATTAGATTCAAATGGCTTAAAGATTACAACCCTACTATTGACTAGTTAGAGTAGACACTTGTGTTTGATTAGTGTTCTAAGTCTTACAACTATCTTATACTACTATTCTAAGTAGATACAGATACTTCTAATGTTACTAACAGTTCTGATAAAGGTGACTAGTTGTTCTTCTTCAACTAGGATAGATATGTGAACACATACTCTAGTTAAGACAGAACAATGTTAATCTGAAGAATGTCTAAGACAGAACTAGTTTAGAACCCTCTCAGAACAACCCTACTCTAGAATGTATGTAGACCCAGCCTGCTGGATTTTGTTTGAGAGTTCCCTAAAGTCTTTAATAAAGAGGAATTCAACTAGCTCTCTAAACATTGTCCCTAGAACTATATAATCAAGTTAACTAAGAGTTTCTAACTTAAGGATTGTAAGGTTTATTTACTTAACAGAGATGAGTAGAAGGCACTCAATGAGTTCCTTCAGGAAAATCTTCAGAACAGTTGAATCTGACTCTTAAAGTTCTCTATAGTCTCCCCTTTCTTCTTTGTTAAAAAGAAAGATAAGAAGCTCTGTCTAGTCTAGAATTATTATTACCTTAATAAAGGTACTGTCAAAAACAAGTACTTACTCCCTCTAATTCAGGAGCTCATTAATAAGATGTATACATTTAGGGTTTTTACTAAGTTGAACATTTTATAAGGATACAATAATATTTGGATCTAAGACAGAGATGAGTGGAAGACTGTATTCTGAACTAATTACAGATTGTATAAACTAACTATAATGTTCTTCAGACTAACCAACTTGCTCACAACATTCTAGTCATTTATAAATTACATTCTTACAGATCTGATTGACTCAGAGTATGTTAGTGTGTATCTGAACAATATTCTGATCTTTACTCAGACAGTCAAGTATTATTACTAACTAATCTAAGCAGTTTTATAGTAGCTCTAAGATAATAAACTGTTCCTCTAAGAAGTAAAGTGTTCTTTTACACAAGAGTTAGTAGATTATCTAGACTTTGTAATTGGTGGAGGAGAGGTCTGTATAGATCTAGCAAAAGTAACTACAGTTCAGAACTGGCTACAACCTTAAAACCTGAAACAGGTCTAAGTATTCCTTAGGTTTGTAAACTACTACTAATACTTTATTTAAGACTTTAGTACTATTACTTAGCCCCTTCACAATCTTACTAGTAAGAATGTTTCTTAGTAATAGGGGGATTAGTAGTAGTTTGTACTTGAGTCCCTCAAGTAGGCTATTACTAACAAGCCTGTATTAATAGTTCTAACAGTTGTAGACAAGTTCTGAGTTGAAGCTAACTCTTCTGACTTTATAAATAGAGTAGTACTGTCCTAGTTTATTAACAGAAAGTAGTGTCTAATAGTGTTCTAATCAGAATCCCTCTCTGTAACAGAACAAAACTACTCTATCTATAATAAGGAACTTCTTGTAATTGTCTGTTTCTTAGAGAAGTAGTATTAATATCTCCTTAGTGTTATACAGAAGTTTAAAATTCAGAGTAATCACCTTAATCTCTAGTACTTATAAGTGCTTCAGAAGCTCAACTACTGTCAGGCCTGTTAGATGTTAGAACTGTAAAACTATGACTTTATACTAACTCACAAACTTAGAACACAAATAACAAAAGCTAATTTACTCTTAAGACAAGTAAGTTATGAAAAGGAGGAGAATAATAACAAAAATCTTGTTCTTCTAGATAATTTCTATTTCATGTTCAAAACAATCTGAGAGATCTGACTCAAATCCAAGAATGTTGACTTTGTCACTTATATATAATAAGCTCTAAGACACATACAGGACTAGGTTGTAGTAAAACAGTTAGAGAAGTAAGCTAAGGACTAGGAGGAGGATAAGAATAAACAGGTCTACTAGGAAGGCTAACTGTATGTTCTAAAGGATCAGAAGCTGTAGAAGGACATTGTCTAAGCTTATTACAACAATCTAACTGTAGAACATTTAGACTAACACAAAACACAGGAACTCATTACTTAGAACTACTAGTAGTTAGGAATGTAGAGGGAAATCCTAAAGTACATAACTAGTTATAATACATACTAACAGACTAAGGCTTACTAGATAAGGGTTCAGACTTCTCTACATTTATATTAGATTCTAAATCACTCTTAGAAAGAAGTCTTAGTAGACCTGATTAGTAAGCTACTTAAGTTTTAGGGTTATAATACTATCTGTATAATTGTTAACTAATTCTCTAAACAAGTCTATACAGTTCTAACCTAAATAGAACTTACTTCTGAAAGTATAGTATGTATTTATTAGAATTATGTCTTTCAGTTACACAGACTCCCTCAGAAGCTTATTCATAATTACAGACTATAATTTGAGTCAAAATTCATGTAAGACTTGTATATACTTTTTAGAATTCAAGGGAACCCTTCTACTATATATTATCTGTAAACTGATAGTTAAACTGAATGAGTCAATTAGGAGATTAAGCTCTATCTCTAGATGTTCATCAATCATTAGTAATCAGATTAGTCTGTGTTAGCATTTATTCCGGATAAATGCGTCATATGTCTTAGACATGTCTTCCGAGACATACATCCGAGACACACGATATTAGATAGCATATATAATACTTAATATAAGGACGATGAAGCTCATAGGACACATACAACGGTACACGACACATTACCAACTACGCAGTCGACTTGTAT
>NW_006760389.1:1716299-1735809 GCF_000271605.1 Fomitiporia mediterranea MF3/22
GAAGGTTAGTACCTTTGTCTACAAACTCTAACTTCTAGTAACATAGAAGTACATACACCTAGTGTTTAATAAGGTTCTATTGTCTTAGTACTATAATCCAGGTTTTCCTTTACAACAAAGACCCCTACTATCTCTACCAGAACTCATTAGTTCTAAACCAGAATACAAAGTAGAGTACATAGTAGATACTAAGCTAGTGTATAGAAAACTCAAGTTCCTTGTTTACTAGAAAGGGTACCTAGTTGAAGAGTATACTTAGGAACCTACTAAGAACCTTACCTATACTTTTAAGACAATCTAAGACTTTTATTAGTATCATCCTAGTACTCTGTACAAACTCAGCCTTACAGATTTCCAAGCTCTACTGTTCTGACCTATGCCTGAGCTGCTGACTGAGTCTAATGTTTACTAATTAGGACAATTGGTTTTAGAGGGAGGGTAATGTTATAGTTCTCTACTCTTACACCTTTAGTTTTAAGAGTTCTGCACCCTTCTGTACCAGAACTCAGAACTTCTGTCCCTTAGGAGCACTATCTATAAACTATATGTAGACTGACTCTTACTACTACCCCTCCTTACTTCATCATTCTGTTCCTTTGACCACCCCTTCATTCTTTGTTCATTCTATAGTCTCTTACCCTTTGTCTATCCCTTCATTCTTTATACCTTTATCTTTGATCTTCCTTTCTTTCATTCTTTGTGGCTCATCATTCTTAATAGCTTATACTCTCTGAGTACTCTTGTATAGTTTAGTATATATAGGTGTACAAGATCAGACTAGTCCTGTAGTCTTAATCTTGTCTACTCTAGATAGTCCTGTACTCTTAGGCTCACTCTATATACTCTACTCTTGTCTTACTCTCTCTCTACATCTGTTCTACAAGTTCTGACTATGTTCTAGTACTTGTATTCTGTATTTCTGTTGTGTAGGATAGTTGTAGCCTGAGTCCCCTTACTAAGCCTTTGAGTCCCCTCTACACTGTTACTAACACTTTTGACTAGTAGAATGTAATGTTTTGTTTCTAAATCTTTTACTCAGTATTTGTACTTTATATTAGTTACATACTTACTAACATGTGTGCCTTATATATCTAGGAAGGGAGAGTGTTTAATAAATGTATATGAGCCAGTTTGTAGTATATAATAATGTATATGCTTGTGTGCCTGGAAGAGCTTGAACCAGTATTAGCTTAGGAAGCATAATATATCATTTCAGCATAATTATGAATGTTACATCACAAAAACAAACACAAAAATGTATTAGAATATATTGCTAAGACATATATTTTTTGTATATGGTAGGTCCTTATATTCAATTGTATTATCTACATGTACATATATTGCCTTGTCAGACTCTGCACAAAAGTGCAATGTAATAGCAGTTTTATACTTATATAAGTATATTAGTCTCAGTTCACTTTGATTGGTTAACAATATACCTTTTAAAATTCTGGTATACTATTCAAGTCTGATGAGTGGCACTGTATAAATTATTACAAGGCTCGTGGTATCTGGCTTAATGCATACAAAACAGTAAAGTCAGAACTGCAAGGACCATGCAAGGCTACTACTGCATGGTCCTAGTAAATTAGGACATATATTGCCCCATTCCCTCAGAATCATCAACAAAGCTCAGACAGTGTGTGGAACTCGCCAGTATCTTGATAGTTCTTAAACTTTACTGATACTTTTAAAAAGGAGAATATGTGTACCTGACAAAGCCAAACACTCGTATTTTTGCTCTGTTCTCACATCATGACAACTTCCCAAACTGTCAGCAGTGTATGTAGCTTCAGTGTAGCCTCTTTCTGCTTATCACATGTCAGACTGCTTTATTATGCTGTATTACTGGTTGAACTGTCTTGGAGCAGGGGCGCCTTGATACTATCTACAATTTGAAGGTCAGAATAATTTTAATTATAGTAGTTTTTACTAGAGGACGCTTAGACGCACGGTTTGGAACAGGCTTACTTACATTGAAGCCACACCAGTTTTATTGATGTGCGGTCCCACACCCATATGCAGCCTTCTTCGTCTGTATATCCGGACATTGGATTCACTGGATTTGCACTCACTCGTGTACCGTTAGCTCACATTACTGTCAGGTACATGGATCGTCTTACTATGGTGTAAGGTGCTCGTTTTTATTGTATCGGACTGGATTAGTCGCAAACACCATGTCCTGCAGGTATAACCGCGGTTTGCAACGTATCACGTCAATAAAAGCGCCTCAAGGTTCTAGCCGTGCAGTTCATCGAAGCATGTCCAATGTACCTTGATTCGCGTCGTAAATATCCAAGGGCTTTTAATAGAAAAGATAGAAGGCCTGTTTTGCTTTCCGTGGTCTATTTTGGCTGTGCGCAGCAAGCGGCAAGGCCCATGCCGATCACATGATCCAAAATGGATGGATCAGCAGTAGTGGTTTCGTCCCAGCGAAACGCGTTTTCCTTCATTTCCCTCAGCAACAAAGTAATCCTTCCTAGTTTCTTGAAATATCTTTCAATAACAGCAGCCAAACTTTCTCATCTCTCGATTGATGGCAGCAAAGAAAATGAAGACACCACGTCTAATTCAGTCTCAACCGGCAGTGCGGAGAATATCGTCAGCGAACCACTGGAAACCTACTCCTTTGAGCACGTACTACCATGGACGAGGGTGGTGTTGTGCCATAACAAGGGAGACTATGTATAAACGAAGGAATACGCTAAAATAGTCGCCCCATTTCCCTGTCACACTTCTGCATCCATCTTCTGCAGCATATTTGCACGGGTTTATTCCCATTTCAGCAGCAACTTCCTTCTTGCCGAATACAAATCTGCACTTTCCAGCTCACGATTGTCCATTTTCGTCCCGAATATCCCAATACTTAAGGGTACGGACTTCAGTTTCTTCCGTTCCGTACTGCGCCATCCTGATTGACCATGACCTCTTCATCGGAGAAGTCGCCGTCACTCGAGGGGAAAGGTGCCCTCGACGACGAGAAACGATTCCATACGACCGCGGAGTACAGAGAGGTTGACGAAGCTGCCCAGCTTTCTGACCAGACCACTGTTGATCCTGCGGAGTCGGCCAGAATTCGGTACACTATCTATGTTATTTCCTGAGAGGAATAAAGTCTTAGTCTGTTTTAGGCGCAAGATTGACTGGCACATTCTTCCTTTGATGTGTAGTACGCATTTCTTGAGAGTAGCTTCGCCTTCGATGTTATCTTATGAACGATATCCCAGTTCTCTACTTGATCCAGTTCATGGACAAAACCACACTCGGAAGCTCTGCCATTCTCGGCCTCAAGACAGACACTCACTTGAACGCAACGGAATTTAATTGGCTAGCTACAATTTTCTACATTAGTTATCTAATCTTCGAATACCCTCAAAGTCTGGCATTCCAACGATTTCCGGTCGGAAAGTGGATGAGGTCAGTAGATAAATCGATGATGTCCTTCCTTGTTCTCTAACCATGTATGAAAAACTAGTATCAACGTCCTTATCTGGGCTATTGCTATGTGCTTCCATGCTGCATGTCAGAACTTCGCAGGACTTTTCGTTGTGCGTTTCATTGTAAGTATTGAACTTCCATTAAGCTTTCGCAAGCCTAATAGAAGCACAGCTTGGCGTGTGTGAAGGGAGCGTAACAGCAGGATTCATGATCGTTTGCTCTATGTTCTACACACGGAAAGAGCAGATTACTCGCTACGGCTATTGGTGTAAGCGTCGTTTACACATCTGAAGCAATCACTAATCAATGATGCTTTAGTTTTGATGAATGGTGCGGCCGAAGTCGTTACTGGATTCCTTGCTTTTGGATCACTGCATATCAATACTCCAAAATTCGAGCCCTGGAGGTGGCTGATGATCATGTGCGGCATAATTACCCTTGTTACTGGAATTTGCTATTGGTATGTTCTCAAGCGTATCTTCTATAAATTTAAGGGGTATAATGGTATTCCCGTTGAAGGTTCTTCTTCCCGGATTCTCCGACGTCCGCATGGTTTCTGACTCGCGAGGAACGCATTATAGCCGTGAATCGTATTAAGGAGAACCAGGCTGGCATCGAAAATAAACATTTCAAGAAAGAACAGTACGCGATTCCTCGAGTTATCTAGTAATGCATGCACTGAATCACATGAAGAATGATAGAATGCCTTACAGAAATGAAGACTTGGATCTTCTTTTTGTTTTACTCTGTCCTAGAAATTCCGAACTCGCTCATCAATCAAAACAGCATTCTCATTCAAGCCTTTGGTTTCACAACATTTCAAACTACGCTGCTCAGTAGCGCCAGTGGGTAAGTTGTCTTCTTAAACTATGGGCTGGCATTTATTTCTCCCGCTTTGTCAGGATGGTGAAAATATTTGGTATATTCACGGGTGTACACATAGCGGCAAGCCTTAAGGACAGTATTGCCTTCGTCGGGGCGTCATATCTCGTACCAGTCGTCATTTGTTCCATCCTCGTCAACGTGCTTCCATTGTCAAACAAAGGCGGATTGCTCGCAAGCATATACCTCACTCAGCTAAGTACTACTACTACCGCACTGTCGCTTGCCTGGGCAGCGCAGACAACGGCTGGTCACACGAAACGCATCACAATGAACGCAATCATGCTCATGGCAAACTGCATTGGAAACGCGGTTGGTCCTCAGATGTGGCTAGCGAAATACGCACCTCGGTATGTTCTATACGTCATATACTGAACTCTAGATCTAACGATCTGTTTTACGAATCGCAAGTTTTCATGTGCCGTGGACTGTCATTGCGATTTGCTATGTCATCTGCGCTGTGCTTCTTTTAGTCCAGCGCTATATGCTCAACGAGGAGAACAAGAAGCGTGATAACGAACCACTAGATACCACTTATGATGATGTTTGGGTCAAGGTTACAGGTGAAAATGGAGACATCATCGAGAAGAGGGTCGATAGAGCATTCCTTGATCTTACCGATCGCCAGAATAGGGACTTCCGTTATGCACTCTAGCACGCGTATTTCTTTCATAAACTAAGTATCAGAAACATCCAACGAAAGAAATGATTCTCAGTAGTGCTGTATGCTGCACGATTCGACAATGTTTTTTGTTAGGATTTACCTGCAGTGGGTGCTGAATAGTGTCTAAATACAACGGGAGCAAAAGTCCAAATAGAGGCACGCAAATTTTCCGTACCAAATAATGCAATTCGTTTAGCAAGCATGCCACTGAATGCCTACATTTAAAATAAAATAAAAATATTTTTACATTTTTTCTTTAGAAGAATTACAAAATTAGTTTAATATTTTTATTCACATGTCTGATTACCAGATATTACAAATTTGGTAGGTGACGATATGTCAAAAGTACTTCATAGGTTTTACAAATTACAAATAAAACTTGTAATTTTTAATCTTAAATAATTTTATTCTTACGCAAGTTATCTTTTAAGAAATTATTACAGAATACCAGATTGTCACGTGCTTGTCTGTACGACAGAAAAGGTCGTGCTGACTCTCTGCTGAGAGCCTTTCCCAACCATTCAGCGTGTAGTCATGCAATAGGCGAAACTGAACTCAAAAACCATTTTGCCATTCTGCTTCTGAGCGTCTCTTCTTCAGCTGCTGGCTATCTTAAGCACAAGAGTACGCTTACATGAGGGCCACTAGTTCATACTGCAATGCGACCGGCATGCTATATGTTGACACTCTAGAAGGTGCCGCCCACAAGGACGGCGAAAGTCATGCATCAGATAATCGGCATGAAGGAACGAAAGAGATTTTATAGGTCAGATGGTCCAAGTCCGAACCAGCGCGGAGCCTTTGTGGTCGACTTCTGCAAATTCTAGGGCCCCTGACAAGCCCAAGTAGGAAAGATGCCTCCCCACTATGCCGCACCGCGAACCCGGGCTGTCTGCACTGGTGATACAGCATGTAGCGCGAATCAAGAGATCTCAAGCATCACCAATCTGTACTACTGAGTCTCCCTTTTATCAAGATGTGCTGCATCATCAACCTTTTTCAAGTACCCCCAATCCGTTCAGCTGAATCTCCCTTTTATCCAGGTATGCGGCATAAACAATCTTGTTCAACTGATACTAGAACACTCCCGTCCAGTATGGGATCCTCTATAGAGTCCTCGTCGTTAAGCGACAAACCAGCCTCTGGCGACGACAAACCTCACCGCGCCACTGCCACAGTGAATGAGGTCGATGAAGCTGCGCAATTCTCAATCCAGGATACGATTGATCCTGAAGATGCCATTAGAGTACGGTACGTTGTATATTGTAGCTTAATTGGTAATACAAAGTAGGATGCTAACTTTATTCGTAGACGTAAGATAGACCTGCATGTTCTTCCTCTTATGTGCAGTACGTACACGTCAAGACCTTGTGTCTCTAACGTCGTCCTCATCTGGTGCATTGCAGTCGTCTATTGGATTACCTTCATGGATAAAACCACCCTTGGCAGCTCTGCAGTTCTGGGTCTTAAGACGGACACGCATCTAAATGCAACTCAGTACAATTGGCTCAGTACGATCTTCTATCTCAGCTACCTCGTCTTCGAATATCCGCAGAATTTGGCACTTCAACGCTTCCCCGTCGGCAAGTGGTTGAGGTAAGTTAAGCTTTGATATGTCACGGCATGGTCCAATACTAATTCACGTCACTGGAAACAAGTGCAAACATTTTCGTTTGGGGCGTTACTTTATGTCTTCATGCAGCTTGCAAGAATTTCGATGGCCTTTTCGTCGTGCGCCTTATTGTGAGTTGCGCCACTACCTGAAAGATTTGATCCTAATACATGTCCAGCTTGGCGCGTGTGAGGCATGTGTCGCCACTGGGTTCATGATTGTCAGTGCCATGTTCTATACACGCAGAGAGATAACGCTCCGTATCGGCTATTGGTGTAGGTTCTCTTCTTGTGTTTTTATCCGATCATCTATCAACTCGCCTGTAGTCCTGATGAACGGCGTTGCGGAGATTACAACTGGTTTTCTCGCTTTCGGAGCGTTGCATATCACAACAGCGAATTTTGAGCCTTGGAAATGGCTAATGATTATTTGCGGGATAATAACTATTGTCGCCGCGGTTTGCTATTGGTGAGATGGCATTGCTTCATATCGCCCAAAAACGTCCTTAATCGTACCGGCATAACTTGTAAAGGTTCCTTTTCCCGGACTCACCGACAACGGCATGGTTCCTCACTCCCGAAGAACGCGTGATCGCCGTAAATCGCATCAAAGCAAACCAAACAGGTGTCGAGAATAAACACTTCAAGAAAGAGCAGTAAACAATATTATTATTTTCCCTGATATTTACTGCTTAATTGATTTGACTTTTAGGATGATTGAGTGCCTCACAGACCCAAAGACGTGGATATTCGCACTCTACGCTGGAATTCGTAATGTTCCCAACTCCCTCACGAACCAGAACAGCCTTATCATCAAGTCTTTCGGTTTCACTGAGTTGCAGACCACACTGCTTAGTTGTGCTACCGGGTACGGCTCAATTGAGTTGGTACTATTTTCGCCTAATTGACGTTGTATCAAATTCAGAGGAATTAAGATTACCTCAGCTCTGTCAGGAGTGGCGCTCGCCACGTACTTCAACAGCATTGCATACGTTGGAGCTTCGTACTACATACCAACGGTGATTGGGTCCATCCTAGTTAGCACGCTGCCATGGTCAGACAAGGTTGGCTTGCTGATAAGCGAGTACATCGTTGGATTTGGTGGAGTGGGAGCCCCGCTTGGATATTCGTGGGTTACGCAAACGACAGCGGGACACACTAAACGTGTTACTATGAACGCAGTGCTGTTCATCGCGGATTCCGTCGGAAATGCTATCGGTCCACAGATGTGGGCTGATCAATTTGCACCTCGGTATGCCGACCTTTCTCTAACTTTTTAACTGACACTCAGAACGCCTGTACCCTTTTGTTTCGTCTTTTAACTGTAGCTATCACGTCCCATGGGCCATCATTTCCATATGCTACACGGCGGCTGGTCTACTTCTCCTACTTCAGCGCTACATGCTCAACAAAGAGAATAAAAGGCGTGACAACGAACCTCCAGACGACACGTACGATGATGTCTGGGTCAAGATCACGGACGGGCATGGTGAAATTATTGAGAAGAAAGTCGACAGGTCCTTCCTCGACCTTACGGACCGCCAGAACCGCGAGTTCCGTTACGTTCTCTGACTTCGTCATCTCACAAATGCAGAAGGCATATTGAATAGTAATAGTGCCCGACGTGGTAAAGGAAGTTTTTCGTCTGGTCATGTATCTGAAAGCAAGAAATAGCAAAATTTCGTCATCCCATGTCGCTGTTCATTGCCAGTTTTAGCTGATCCGATTTCTGTAACCAAGTCTGAAGTCACCACTACCACTATGGTACAATCCACTAAGGCCAAGAAAAACAACAACAACAACGAACAGACTGTGACACGGCAGCCTTCACATTATAGCCTGCCTGTTGAGGATAATCAACTGCAACTTTTAGCCCACAGTAACCCCAAACGAGCTCAAGCCATCCAGTGAAATCATAGCGCTCTTCCCATTATTCGCAACCTGTACCGACCCACCACTATTCAAAATCTCCATCACACTCCCACTCGCACGAGTAGGTAATTCGACCTCAACAGTCGCGGAATTATTAGCCATGTTCGTAGCGAGCACGAGCGTGCGTTGGTTGACTGTCCACAACCCTATGTCTACTTGACTACCATTCAGATTCTGACTGGAGTTGTTGTTGGATAGGATGGATGAAAATGTGTGGTGTGGGTCGAAGATGAAGGATTTGATCGTTGGAAGGGCATGTGCGAGTGCTGTTGCTGCGTCTTTGATGTCTGTGGGAGTGGGATCGTCCCATGGTACAATGCCTAAAGCAGTTGAATTAATAAATGGGTATCAGGAAGGTGGATGGTATAAATGCAGACCTGTAGCACCGTGGTTAATAGAAAGGACACTTTCTACAAGCCATTCATTCCCGGTAGGAGCGCGGGCCCAATACCTGTTATTACATACAGTCAGACACTGCAACAATTATAAGAATTAGATGAAAAGTGAAACTTACTCGCTTCCACCAAAAGCTTGCGGAACCGCCCAAACAGTCTTCGTCCGACTCACACCAAGCACGTCAAGTCGATACGCAAACGTATCCATCCGGTCCGAGATATCCGCAAAGCTCCCCTTACAATCATCACATCCACAATCACCGAAATCCGGTGTACACGGCGTATGCCACTCAACGGAGAGCGTCGCATTAATCGCAACCGGATACGTATCTTGCATCACCACGTCCGCTCCTCGGATATATTCTGGGAAGAAATAGTTTTCGCAGTTGAGGACTAGAGAGACGGGGTGGTATGAACCGTCGAGAGATTTGATGAGGTTGTACGTGTCTTGCGTAGCGTTGAGTGGGTCGCTCGTTCCGTCTGGTTCGTCTCCTGTGTACCAGAGGAGTAAGTTCTTTCGCGTCTTGATCATGTTTACTTGTTCTGTGACGGAAGTGGCATTCATATACGTGCTACGCAATAGTCAGTGAAGAGGCAATTGGAAATATATATTAAGAACGTACAAACGCATGTCATACATCAAGTACAACCGAACTTCTTCCATACGGTCGAGGACTTCTTCAAATGCAGTCATGTTGTCGAAGGTTGGAACAGGGTGGACCTTTGAAAGTCAACATCTTGTATATCGCATATCAATCGAGTAACTTACAATTGTGAGTCTGAAAAAGAATGAAAATTCAAATTGTCTGATAGATCATAATACATAAATTAACAGACGTACCCCATGTCTTTCAGATCATTAAGAACACTCAGGTTGTTCGCCAGGTACCCGTCGAAAGTCGTGTAGAAACCAAGTGGAAAGACAGTCTCCCATTCTTTCGTAGTCGAATTCTGAACAAGCATCGCTCCCGTCCGGAAATCCATCTTCGTGACGCTCCCACCATCCGTTCTGTTCGGCAATCTCAGCAGAGTAGTGCTCGTCTTGAACGTCTGCCCATCTTCCATTCGCGCGGTACATTCCACATTGAAAGCATCGCTCTGGGGTTTAAGAGAGCCAAGTGGGAGCGTGAACTCATGCGCGCTTGCATTCAGCGAAACAGGTCCGTTAGCGAGCGTCTGCCCATTTACAGAGATCGACACATGCAATCCAGAAACTGCTGCATCGACGTTCTGTATTGGAGTTGTATCTGCTATCTTGACATTTGTGACCAGAGTATCAATAATAATCGTTCCAGAGGAGTCGTCAGCGAGATACGGTTGAATAGCAGGTGCACAGCGAAACACAAGGAGCGGTTCTTTCGACAATTCCGGGATTGGGAACTCTCCACCGGGCTCAACTACCGACTGGTTTGCCATGTAATGCTTTCCACACCTTCAATCGGAATATTTAGTGATTGAGTTTTGCTATCGCGATATGATTGAGACAGACCATGTTTGTGCTGAAGCTTGCAAGATCTGAGCCAGTAGTGCAACTCCAGTAAACAATCTTGCTGTCCCCATACCGACGGTGAACTCGAAGGCCCGAGACAGAGTAATAAAATGCCAGCACACAGACGGGGAACATCGGTTTTAAATACCGCCTCTTAAGCGGCGTATGGGCAGCGGCGCGGCCAGCAGATTCTTCCATTGGTGACCTCATGGACGGCAAGCAAGAAGCGATCTTCTTCAACCGCAACCGTCAATTGCTCTAAACATATTTGTAATTTTCTGCCCAAGAAGCCCCAGTTGTGACGAGCCTGTGTCCTCGTGATGCTGTGAGCAGAAACGAAGTTACGCTGCAGTTGGCGTGGAAGTTCGCATCTGAGGAAGTCAATTCAATCACGTGATTCTAGACGAGGAGTTGCTAGCGTTGTTGCAGTTGCATAAGTAAGTAGTCTCTTTTTGCTGTTAGGTCAGTGTGTCAAGATCCTGCAGGTAAAAACATTGATATTTCTGACAATGGTCGCTTCTGAATTTGGGGCTTGCACAGGATCAACTACAATCATCGAAATACGGTTAAGGCGAAAATGTAGTACAAGTCAAGCACCGATGTGTATCATATTAACCCATCTCTCGGTCTGAATCCCTTCCTTGGTCTTCAGCATCATGACAGCCTCCCGAAGTGCTGCAGCTGCCCTCTTATGCCTCCCTCTGTTCTCCTCACTCTCAGCAAGATACTCATAAACACCCTTGGCTAAAGAAGGCCCGTCTGGATCGTACAGCTCCCACATTGTGCCGATCACACTCCGGAACCCACAAAACTGCATCGCTGCTGCTAAGTGAAGTACTTCATCATATATGCCAAAATGCGCTTGCTCAGCAGTATGGCAGGCTGAGAGAAATGCGAACTTGGCATTCGGTAGGTCTGCCTTGACAATGTCAAGTAACGTCAAACCACTATCAGATAGCTTGAATGAAGCATCAAAGGGCTCCTTGTCCAGGTGTCCATGACAAGCAAAATGGACCCATGTGGCATTCTGCAGGCTCTTTATCACTGCCTTCTGCGACGCCTTAATGTTAAGGAGTATTTTAGGTTGTGTCTCGTAGATGCGAATGCGCTGTCGGACAGCATTAACTTCTATCCTGGTTGAGTCGAGAGATTTGGTATCCGCGATGATAAGAATTTCCGGATCACGTCCATCATCATCGGGGGATCGTGCATTGATGAGGGCTCCAAGTGTTGGCGTGTAGGATGAAATGTAGTCATCTAATAAATACTTCATAGTTCCGTCCGTAGAACGATATGGACCCGCCGCATGAAAGGGAAGTACCGACAGGACAGATGTCGGACACCACCATATGCGTGACCCTTCGGCAAACCCGAGTTCCTTGAGCTTATGGACAACTTTGGAAACGACCTTGTCCCAAAGCATCTTCATCGATTCGCGGAGCTTCTCGTTGTACACAAGGGAGCCGGGCCTATTCTGTATGCGAGTTTCTACAAGTTCGTGACATAGCTTGGAGGATCCTTCATAGAAATCATTATCCAGCGTAATGCAGGAGATTGGCGGATCATTCCCAGCAGGGACAATAATGAGTGCATCACACCGATATTTACAGTGGTTTACCACGACGACGGGACCCTCCGAAGCTGCGAGTCGCAGCATTTCAAACGGTGAAGGCTTGAGAAAGTCCTCAAACCCCGGGACTAGCCGTATATCATCTATCAGCTTCTCTTGCTCTTCTGACAACTTCCTCTGTTGCTTTAACATCTTGTCAAAAGATCCTTGCCCATCTTGCACGTCCCGCGCAAGAGCCAAGCTTGAGCCGGAAATAAGCACCTTCGGTGATGTTGCGAGATCTTCCATCTGGCGGCTAACGTTCTGGAACTTGTCGGCAAGCTCCTTATTTGTCCCCGCAAGCCGGTCGAGGGGGGTCCTGAAACCACGCAGCTGTGACCAAAGCAATGCCCTTCCCTGCTCCAGCAGCTCCACTGCCTGACCAAGTTTACCCTCTTCAATGGCGTTGGAGGCTGCCTCCACAGCCAAAGCCCCATCTTGATTTCTACGAAGAAAGTCATGCCGAGCATGGAGAGTGGGATTGATAGTGAGAGTTCGCTGTAACAACGACATCACTGCCCCATAAGCTCGGAGAGTGGTCTGATGGCCATGCGATCGCGTAAGTGTTGCCCATCGTCGCGCAGCCCTCAGGCGCTCCAATGTACTGGAGAATCTATGTCCAGTGGCTTGTTCTAATAGTTGCACACACTCTTCAAAATCATGCCTATGTCCATAACGTTCAAATCGGGAGAATAATGGATAAGTGAGACCGACCAAGGACCTAGATCGATGTGGATGACCCTCAGGACATAGTATCAGGGTAGCACGGTTCAGCTTAATCGATTCTTCCAGATCCTCCGGCCTCCCGCTGTGTACGTATCTAGAATACAGAGAAGCTGCTAGATTGTTTAATGAAAGGAATCGATCAGGATGACCTTCAGGGCAAAGAATCATAGCAGTACGGTCCAGTTGAATTGATTCTTCAAGATCCTCTGGCCGTTCGCTTTGCTGATATCTAGTGAATAGGGCAATCGATAGGTTACCCAATGAGTAAGGTCGATACGGATGACCCTCGGGATGAAGAGTCAGAGCAGCGCGGTGCAGTTCGATGCATTCGTCAAGATCCCCTGTCTGCCCGCTTTGCTCGTATCGAATGCGAAGCGACTCCGCTAGATTGGCCAATGAGATAGGTCGATTTGGATGGCTCTCAGGATAAAGACTCAGAGCAGCGCGTTCCAGTTCAATTGATTCTTCATAGTCCTCTGGCCGTCCGTTTTGCTCGTACCTAACACGCAGTGAAACAGCTAAATTGCTCAATGAACGAGTCCAAAGCAGATGGCCCTCAGGACGAAGTTTCAGGGCGGCTCGCTCCAGTTCGATTGATTCCTCAAGATCCTCAGACCGTCCGTTTTGCTTGAATCTCTCGCGCAAGGAACTCGCTAGATTGCTAAATGACATAGACCGATCCGGGTGACCCTCAGGATAACGGCTCAGAGCAGCACGATACAATTCGATCGATACTTCCAGATCCTCTAACCATCCGCTTCGCTCGTATCTCGTGGCCAAGGAGCCCGCTAGACCCAATGATCGAGACAAATCCGGATGTCCTTCGGGACGGATATTTTGAGCAGCGTACTCCAGTTCGATCGATTCTTGAAGATCCTCTGTTCGTCCACTTTTCTGGTATCTAAGGAGCAGAACACCAGCCAGATTTGCCAATGACATAGACCGGTCCGGATGACCCTCAGGACGAAGGATCAGAGCATCACGGTTCAGTTCAATTGATTTTTCAAGATCCTCTACCCGTCCGCGTTGCTCATATCTAACGCGGAGAGAAGACGCTAGATTGGTCAATGAAAGGGGGCGATGCAGATGACCTTTTGGACAAAGAATCAGCGCAGCACGTTCCAGTACGATCAATTCTTCAAGGTCCTCCGATTTTCCGCTTTGCTGGTATCTAAAACGCAGAGCAACTGCTAGATTGGCCAATGAAGTAGACCGATGCGGATGACCCTCAGGACGAAGAATCAGAGCAGCATGCTCCAGTTCAATTGATCCTTGAAGATCCCCTGCCCGTCCACTTTGCTCGTACCTAAGGAGCAGGACACTTGCCAGATTGGCTAATGAACGAGGCCTGCCGGGATGACCCTCAGGACAAAGAGTCAGGCCGGCTCGTCCGAGATTGATTGATTCTTCTAGGTCCTCGGACCGTCCACTTTGTATGTATCTTATGCGTAGAGAAGCTGCTAGATTAACCAATGAATGAGCTCGATCCGGATGGCCCTCAGGACGAAGAGTCAAAGCGGTACGGTCCAGTCCAATTGATTCCTCAAGGTCCTCCACCCGTCCGCTTTGTTCGTATCTCACGCGCAGGACACCTGCTAGACTGGCCAATGAATGAGACCGATCGGGATGGCCTTCGGGGCGAAGAACCAGAGCAGCACGGTTCAGTTCGATCGATTCTTCCAGGTCCTCTGACCGTCCGTCTAGCTCGTATCTGACAAGCAGGGAAGATGCTAGATCGGCCAATGAACGAGCTCGGTCTGGATGACCCTCAGGACGAAGAATCAGAGCAGCGCGGTGTAGTTTTGTCGATTCCTCGATATCCTCTGGCTGACCGCTTTTCTGGTATCTAGTGTACAGAGAACTCGCTAGATTTGCCAATGACATAGATCGATCCGAATGACCTTCGGGACAAAGGGTCAGAGCAGCACGTTCCAGTTCAATCAATTCTTCAAGATCCTCTAACCGTCCGCTTTGGTAGAATCTAAAGTACAGGGAACTTGCTAGATGCCTAGTGAGGTAGACCGATCAGGATGACCGTCAGGACGAAGGATCAGAGCGGCGCGCTCCATTTCGATCGATTCTTCGAGGTCTTCTGACCGTCCACTTTTCTCGTACCGAGAATACAGGGAGTTTGCTAGATTACTCATTGAAACAGGCCGATCGGGATGACCCTCAGGGCGAAGAGTCAGAGCAGCACGTCCCAACACAATAGCATCCTCCAAGTCTTCCATTTCCCACCATCTGCCATATCGCTCGTTTAGAAAGAAGGAGAGGTGAAACAGAAAAACTGAGCAATCAGGATGCCCGTCTGGGAGAAGGCTTATCGCGGAGCGTTCGAGAGCAATACACTTGTCTAGCTCGTCTTTTTCTCCGGATTGCTGGAAACGTTCCCAGCCATCAAGAGCCAGCTTGTGATATTGCATATGCTCCTTCCGGCCTTCATTTTAGTCAGAATACAGGGGATCAGGAAAACTGTTCCAAGCCCTACCGGATGCCTTCTACAACACCTCGGTTTCTCCAGTCCTCGGACACTTTGGGAATGGAGGAATCTGAAAATAATCCAGTGAGTTTTTGATTCTATCCTGGTGTTAATACTACGTACATTTTTTATCCTGGGAAGCTCGGAGGTTAATGTGTAATAAGGGTACTTACTACCTTTCGTTGGGCAGCAAACACTACAATGGGGTTGCGTGTGGAGGGCGGAGGAACACGATGTTACATACAAGCTGTAGTGATTCCGTCCATGCCCGGAGCACTCTCAAGGGTGTGATGGTGGTTGAATGCAGATCAAAATTGTTCTCTAAAATCAAACGTAAAGCACAGCCTCTTATGCAATACGATTGCGCTTCACAGGTCCAACTTGCCAAATGTCTTCTGCAAGTCCCTGCGTTTTCGGGGACGATCTGGGGGCTAACTTGAAGGCAATTGCAAGTGATTGTCATTTGACGTCCAAAACTGTGATCACCCACCTGTGCAAGCCTTCTTTGATGTATACTAGGCTATGTAGCCCATTTATTCGCCTTACACTGTAATCGCACTTTACCAAACGGATAGTAGCTTCGAGCCTGCCCTCACTAAGCCTAGTCATATAGACTCAGTTAACTCTCTGCGGAATGACAAGATTTTCACCTGAAGAGTTAGAAGACGCAGCCAACAAAACTTCGTTGCACTCATGCCATCCAATTCAGTTACGTGCTTACTACAGGGTAATGTTTATTAAAAAAAAATGTAACTTCAATTCAATTCGTAAAGCATCGCTTAACGTAAGTCCATGGTATGAATGAGTACAAGGTGGTATAACGATATAGTGTACAGGAATTTGATGCGAGCAAGGAACCAGTCGGCGACGCAAAAGTAAAATGAGAAAACATAGAAGGAGTGGATCTAAAGGTAGTCGTGAAGTGCCAGGGGATGACAGGGATCAGGGGTAGAAGTAGAATGGGTTATAATACACAGAAAAGTCTTTAACAATCAATGACATCCACTAGCAACCATGATGGATTTTTTCTGCCCCGGCTAATTCGGGCAGGTCGATAATAGACGCTCAATGTTGCTTCGCAACAGTGACGCCAACAACGACTGCAACAATAACAAGGATGATGAAGCCTAGAAGTGCTGCAGCGCAACGCTTGGCCCAGCGCATCTCGACGGTTCGCATACTCGCATAGTCCACCTCTTGGTCTTCCTTCGATCGGTTATCGCGTGTTGGATCGTGCAATGGCTTTACGAATGGTGCGATAATCCCGACTATCCAAAGTGGGAAGAAGACTATATGTGAATAGCGAAAAGTCAGCGATTGCGTTTAACGAATATGTTAAGAAAACATTACACGTACGGAAACCATAGATGAAGAGCTTGCGATTAAACGCAGCGTCGTACTCCTCAATTTTAACGTACGTTGGTAATGAATCGGCCTCGCTACGTGTATCATATTCAGGCGGGGTGGGTCGTGCACTTGCAGTCTGAGGTTGCTCGCGTGGTTCGTTACGTTCCGCAGTAGGACGTCCACCACCGAAAAACGCGCCAATTGCGTCATATTGTGCACGCATCATGCGTTCTGCTTCCGAGTTTCGTCTGGGCGAACGAGCGGCAGTTGCGGGGAACGGAAGTTGACCAGCTGGACCAGCCAACGTAGTAGAAGATCGAGAAGAGCTAGAAGAATGGCGCTGGTGACGCGCGGGGCCTGAGGGAGTAGATGTTGTTGCGGATGTGCCGAAGCTCGTGGATGTGTATGCGACAGACATGGCAGACAATGGGCTCGGAGTTACGCTTCGTCGTTGTTATGACTCGTATAGTAGATCCCGTCTCTAGCTTTGCCTCAAGCAACTAAACACGGGAGAAAACTTGAGATATGCTGTCGGGTGGCAGGGTCGTGTGGCGGAGTCAAGTCTCGAATCGTCGTCTCCTCAGTAGAAAAAGTATGGAGTAGGATACCAAGGAAGAGTATACCGAGCCAAGTCATAATTGCTCATCTCACTTTAAGTCGTCCATGTCCACAGCCAGAAACAGAGATGGACAATTGGCACTGGGTCCGCTTGGGCAAACAAAAGGAAGGAAGCAGCTGTACGGTAAGGTTAAATCGTGCAGAGCCGTCGCATGGCCTTTAGCGGTGCCCATATACGGGAAACCCTCCGGAATTCAAGTACGTTTCTCCCTAGCAAAACAATAAGCGAGGAGGTGAGTTGATGACTGGCCAATGCAAGCTAGCATTACGGCGGCGCTGAGCGAGGCCGTGCGATGGAGAGGAAGGATACATGGGCCGAGCTTTGCAAGTTGCAATTGTTCAACGCTCGCACTCATTGCTGTTGTTGCCTTCCTAGTTTGGGGGTATGAAACTTTACTCGATCGTGGGATCGGAATGCAGATCATTGATTCGTTGATTGACTTTTCCACGCCTCACGTGGAACTTAAATTACTAAGGTTGGGAAAATATAAACTCAACCAACTGTGACGCGGCAGTACTAGCCTCTTTTGGGCCATACAATAATGGACGAAATAACTTCCTCAAATAACCTCAAATGAATATTTGGGCAACATAGAATTGTAGAGGACATCTGTAGCTACAAATGTATGTTTTTATTTTTCAAAAATATTGAGTACAAATTTTTTTATTTCCTAAGAAAACTTTTTTTGTTAAAATGGTCTAAAATTGCATTTCTATGGGTTTGAGCACTACTTGAAAATTTTCGACCCAGATTTTTGCCGCTTATATAATACCAAAAGTTATGTAATATTAATAATAATAATACATTTGTCAGCATTTTTTAAAGTAATTTTTTCCAAACACTTAGAAAGTTGAACAAACACTATATAACTGTTTAAAAACTAACTTTAGACATTAATAATTGTATCTGAATAAGTTTTGAACTTGCTAGAGCCAATAAAACAAAGTCAATTTTTTCTGACCTAGAAATTTTTGCCGTAGGGTCCTTCCAAAAGGAGTATGTGGCTGTGCTGTGACTGATGTGACAGGTTGGTTGAGTTTATGTTTTCCCAACCTTATGTTTACTCGAACAGTAATCCAGGATTCTAAATAAAGTAAGGTGTTTGCCTAGTGTACAAGCATAGGTGAGAATTTAGCTGATACAGTGTAGCTTCAGACAATGCTGCATTGAGTATGCATACAAGGACTGATACAAATAGCATATGGGCCACTGTGCCTACAAAATGGATAAAGTTGAGCCTGAGAGGTTGAGAACTCAAGCAATGCAAAACTACTATGAACACTTTGGGTTAACACTGTTTCTTAGTCTAGTTTATGCCAGCCTGCTAAGCACTGGCAACCTCACACTTCTCTTTCATCTGTGCAATGTATATTATGTATGTATTGGAGTCCATAAATGCAATCCCCACTTAAAGACAAAGACCAGTATTCTCCATAAAAAGTGTGTCCTCCTTGCAAGGCATTAATACATTCACAGTTAGTGGGTAAATATTAGCATTAATACTTGTATATGCTTTACTTATATGCTTAGTTCATATATGCCATACTTCCAGCCTGTATGTACACAAAGTTGCAATGTTGTATAACCCTTCCAGCCATTCATAGAAAGTTTGCTGCACGTTTTGTTGAAGCACTTTAGTAACTTAATTGAGTAGCATGCAATGTTTCTACTTTATTGTACAAGACTTTAGTAAGTAACAAGCAAAGGAGTGGTAGTACTTTACATGTGAGATTGCACTTTTCTGAATCTTAAAGTGCATAAAGTCAGATCAATCTTTTCACCCAGACTCAGTATCACTACACTTAATTACCTATCACTACTTCCTCTCACAAAACCCTAACAATGTCAAACAACAGAAGTTTACAGATTCCTACTTGTGATGATGATAAACTAACTGATATTGAAACCTCAATGAAGAAGAAAGATGTCAGAGACAGAAGAGATTGAGACTCTAAATCAGAAAAAAGACAGTTTGAAAGACAAGGCTCCAAGGACAATTCAGGCCCTGCACCCCTACTGAGCAAAGCTGGCAAACATCCATCATGGGTTACAGCTGATATGGATGAATACAATGTCCCAGAAGAGTCTGGTGATGAAAAGCAAAAGAAGTAAAACTACTTTAGGTGTTCTATAGTATTTGTGTCTTTGTATGTAATGTGTCATAGAATGTTATGATCAGTAAAGGTGTTGAGAGGGAGAACTTAAGGGGGGCACACATAGACAAGGGGTGAGGTGACAATTTACTACTCAGTGTCTCTTGTCCTTATATTGTATGTATTCTAACTGAGACATTATGAAGTCATTGTCTTGTGGTTTGTC
>NW_006760389.1:1735829-1738208 GCF_000271605.1 Fomitiporia mediterranea MF3/22
CATTGATTGTTTGTTTGTATGTATTTTGCATTTATGTACTCTAACTCAATGTAGCATTTAATAAAATCTTTCTTATGATCTAAATGCTTTGTTTGTTCCAAATATTTGAGTTTGTCTAATGTAACTGTTTGTATAACAGCATTGTTATTACAATAGATATTAATTGGTGCATCAGAGACCTGCAGAATCTCTTCAGCTAAATGAGTAAGTACAATTGCTTCCTGTGTTCCTCTTGCAAGAGCTATTAATTCAGCTTCATATGTTGAATTTGCCACCAGTGTTTGTCTTTTACTTGACCACAAAACTAATGAATCACTCAAGTAAAATGTATATCCTGATATTGCACAATGCCCTTCTTGCATCATACTGTCTGTGTCTGTATAGCTGTTCAATATTGATTGATTTGTGCTGCCAAGTTGGAGCCAGACATCATTCATAGTTTTTAAGTACATGTAACAATGTTTAAGTGCCAGATAATGCTCTATACCAGGGTCATTAAGGTATTTTGCTAACTGATTTGTTGCAAATACTATATCTGGCTGTGTACAGTCTGCAATGTATCTAAGTGTACCAACCATGTTCATGTATAGTATATCAGACATTTGTTTTCTATTGTTATCAGTTTGCAATACTGTTTTTAATTGTGTACCAGGCTGTATGGGTGTTTGTACACTTTGTTTGTTTGTAAGTTTGTAACATTCTATTATACTATTAATATAATGTGTCTGACACATCCTGATGAACCTATGCTCTCTGTTGTGTTGAATCTCTATACTAAGTAGCCAGTGTAATTTGCTACTGTCTGTATATTGTAAATGATGTACAATAGATTGTTTTATCATTGTAATAGTATTATTATTCATTACTACAATAGTAATATTGTTAACATGTACAAATAATATGGCTACAGTTATTTCTTTCTTCTTTACAAAGAATACAGTGTTATCATGTTTGGATTTTGTTAATCTGTATTTAAGTAGTATATTAGATAGCATTTTATACCATCTTCTGCCAGCTTGTTTTAATCTGTATAGTGCTTTTTGTAATCATAATATTTGTCCATTCTGTAATCTGTCTATTAAGTTACCTGGAGGAGGTTTAACATATATTTCTTTGTCTTCTGTCAATTGTCTATACAGATATGCTGATTTTATATCTATCTGATGTATTTCATAATTATTAGATGCTGCCCATGCTAATATTAATTGTACTGTAGATAGTCTAGCAGTAGGAGCAAATAAATTGTTTGTATGATAGTCAAGGCTGTCAATCTGATAGTTTCCTTGAACTACTAATTGTGCTTTATATTTTTCTATACTATTATCAGTGTATCACTTTATTTTATAGACAAATTGTGTTCTAATGATGTTAATATTATTGTGTGGATTTGTGATTTCCCATGTATTATGATTTTCTAATTGTTTTATTTTGTCTTTCATAGCTACAATCCATGAATCACAATCTGGACATTGGATTGCTTCATAAAATGAAGTCAGATCCAATTGTATTTCACTTATTTTAGTATTAAATTCTGTTAAATGAATGGCAATATTATCTTCATCCTTTTTGCTAAGTGCATACATGTGTTTTGTTATACATTTATTCTCCATGTGTTGTTCAAGCTTGATAGCACATTCTGTTGGTTTCTGTTTCTGTTCCAATCAATGTAATTTAGGTTCTACTTCTTTTTCAGTTAATTTAACTTTGTTGTCTGTTAAGTCTGTTGGTTCTGCCACTTTTCCTTTTTTGTTAGGATTAGCATTGTCTGTATCATTGTCATCTGTTCTCATTATTCTATTGTCTGTTTCATTATTTTTAATTATTAAACACTTGTTTGTATTGTTGTTTGTATTGTCTATTTTCTCCCCTTCAATTTGAGGAGGTTTACCTTTGAGAAATTGAATATTTCGTTTGATGGTAATTTTATTATTGTGCCATGTTTTATAGCCTTTACTTTCATTGTCTAATCCTATCCAACAAGCAATAATACCTTGCTGTTGTATTTTTGTAGGATTTTTGTTGTGAATGATAATATATTGACCAAATTCGTATATATTATCAATTGTTCTGTGTGTTCTGTAACGTTTGTAATGTGGGGTATTATAATTTAAAGCAGCATACAGTGTTCTATTATGAATATAGGTAATATGAATTGCTGCTTCAGCCCATAATATAAACAGTAATTCAGTAGATGTTAGATATGCTCTTACACCTCTAAATATAGTTTTATGAGTTTGTTCCACTATTCTGTTCTGTTGCAGAGTATGATGTACTGTTAATCTTTGTTTTGTTCCTTGTGAATCTAAATATTGTTGGAAATCTTCACTAAGGAATACAGTATTGTTATCACTTTGTAAAAGCTTTATTTTAACTCTGTAC
>NW_006760389.1:1738245-1777222 GCF_000271605.1 Fomitiporia mediterranea MF3/22
TGTGTGTTCTGTAACGTTTGTAATGTGGGGTATTATAATTTAAAGCAGCATACAGTGTTCTATTATGAATATAGGTAATATGAATTGCTGCTTCAGCCCATAATATAAACAGTAATTCAGTAGATGTTAGATATGCTCTTACACCTCTAAATATAGTTTTATGAGTTTGTTCCACTATTCTGTTCTGTTGCAGAGTATGATGTACTGTTAATCTTTGTTTTGTTCCTTGTGAATCTAAATATTGTTGGAAATCTTCACTAAGGAATACAGTATTGTTATCACTTTGTAAAAGCTTTATTTTAACTCTGTACTGTGTAAATATTTTAGTTGTCTATTGTACATATTGTGTATATGTATCAGATTTTGTTTGTAATTTGAGCATTATGCACCAATGAGTAGAATTGTCTACAATTGTTAATAAGTAGTGTATGTTCTTATATGTGTACAGTTCAATAGGACCAATGATATCAATATGAATAAGATCTCCAAATTGATTTGCAAGAGGAGATTGATGTAGTTTTGGTATTAGTGTATGTTCAATATTTGCTTTTATACATTCAATACATTCTTTTTCTTCATAGTTTGTTATTTTAGTTGATAGTACACTTGGTTGTGTCTTTAATAATCGTTTAATATAATTGTAACTTATATGTCCAAGGCATTTATGTATATCATAAATAGATAGTTTGTTCATTGTTTTTAATAAATGATTATTGTACAAGATATACAAGTTATTTCTCAATTGTATATGTCTAATGTATTTGTTACATAGTAATGTTATAGTACAATTATTGTTTGTAAACATAAAAGAATAACCTTCCCTACATAGTAGCACTTGACTTATGAGGGAAAAGGTCATTTGTGGATAGTAATAGATGTTTTGTAATGTTATGACACTTTTTTCTTGTATATTCTTTGGGATTTCGATACACATAGATCCAGCTCAATTAAGAGTCATTGTTGACCTATTTGCAATAGTTACAATTGTAGGAGTTATGTTGTGTACATCTGTTAATCGAAATAGATAAGGAGTAGCATGTATTAATGCACCAGAATCAAGTAAATCCATTGTTTGCATATAGGATTTCTCATTAGTTATGATTGTATTTGTAAATACATTGGTACATACCCAGGAGACATATTGTTCGAATTGTTTGTCCTGGTTGCTCAGAATAAGAGTGTAGGCATTATTGTTCATTTCAATGTTGCCTTCCTTTAATTCAACATTGTTTTCGTTTGGGTTTTCAATAATAAATGTGTTTGTCATGTTTTCTACAGTTTGATTTGTTTTATACACAATGTTAGCCTGATGTTTAGTGCATGCAAGCTTTGTAGCTTTAGTAGGAGGTTTGCAGCATTCCTTAGAGAAATGTCCTGTTTTTCCACAATTGAAACATTTTGCTTTTGTCAGATTGAACAGATTTGACAGATTGAATTTCCTCCACTTATTGGCTTTATACATTGTATTAATGTGTGCATTATTCTTTGTCTGATCATTGGAATCTTGTGCTCGTTTAGCACAGTAATTGTTGTAAGCATTCTGTAATACAAGGATTAGTTGCTTCAGTTCAACTTTCTTATGTTCATTGACTGGTTTGCCTTTGTTCTGAGCATCAGTAGATTGTATTATTGTATTTACTATGTGTGTATATTGCTCAGGAGTGGCAAGCAATATCACTGCTTTGTATGTAGAGTCATGTGGTGGATTACCATTAGCAGACAGAGTTGTGTATGCTTCCTCAAGTCTGTCTAATGTATGTCTGAAATGTTTTACATGGTCTCTACAAATAAACAGTACCAATTTGTCAATAGCCTTTTTACATGCTGTCTGGGGGTTAAAGCATTCTTCAAGCACTTTCATTAACTGAGGGATAGACATATTGAAGTGCATATAGTTTGCCAATATTGTGTTGGCAATGTTATTAACTATGCATGCATGAATGGCCTTAGCTATCTCCCTCTCAGCTTTGTTCTGCAGTTCATCCTTTAGTAAGTGTTTGAAGCACATAGCTGCAACACTAGAAACAATGCAGTAGTGCCACATCTTGTAGTTTGCTTCAGTCTTAAGCATTGTAATGTTTTGACCAAAGTATTTAGGTACATTGGCTGGTTTACAGCATGTATCTGTATGTGGGGGAACCATGATGCAAATGTGTGCAAATGTATGCAAGTAAAGAGTTTAGAGTGTACAGTGGATGCGTGTATGCAGGGAGCTCAAGGCTCATAACCTGTTGAGAGGGAGAACTTAAGGGGGGCACACATAGACAAGGGGTGAGGTGACAATTTACTGCTCAGTGTCTCTCGTCCTTATATTGTATGTATTCTAACTGAGACATTATGAAGTCATTGTCTCATGGTTCGTCCATTGATGAACTAATCATCTCATAATAAAAGGACTGCCTTTTCTTTCAAGAATATACAGCCTAAGGGTTTACCTCTGTGCTTCACACATAGAACCAAATTGTCTAAATTTGTCTGACTGTAGGGAAATGTCCCATAGTGAGCTGAGCTCTGAAGCGTGAACTCAGCTCTTCAAGTATCGAGATATAGGGTAAATTGTGAGCTTCCAGCATAAGTATTTACATTTACATACCTATGCTATAATGGGATGGCTCGAGCAACTTGACCATCAACGGCCGAACCGACTTTGTGCAATACATAGCTCCAGAAACTCTCGAATAGTCCTTGCTCTCTTCTGCAACGTCGTACCCTCATCAGCACCCAATGTCCACCTGTCCTCAGTTGCTTACATTTAGCAGAAATATCAAATATCCACTATCATGACAGCTAGTTTCCCAGACGAATGAGAGATTCTAGCATTAGCTGACCTGCAGACTGGTCTTGTCCATGTATTCTCCATTGCTGCTTCTCGCAAAGAGATGTCCTTCTCATTGCACCAAACACAGTCCTGATTGGAGCTGCTTGTCGTCCCAATCACTTTCCCTTCAAGGCCTCTCTCAATGTTGTTTGAATTTGTATTGAAAGGAAGATTAAACCTTGTGAATGTGAAACTATGTGTTAAAGCTTGAATACACATCAACTGTAAATCACGAACGCACTGACAATTCGCCAGAATTGTGTTAGAAAGAAGTCAGAATGGATGTGGATGAGGAATATTTGCAGACACAAATTGTTGCTTAGACCGATCCTCGACATCTGTGCTAAGGATAATATTAATGGTGAGTCCTAGTATATGCGACTTGCTCGATATGGCTACTATTTCTGTTTCTAATTACATATTTCCTAATTGAGTAGTAGTATTAAAACCTTCCAACCACCGCTCGCCCCAGTCTTGCCTTGTAATTATTTGACTGAGGTGGGTATTCAGTACTACAACAAATTCATACAGGATAGGATGGATCACTTTCAAGTTGCATCTGAGATTGGCCTGAAAATAATTCAGATAAATCCAGCTTAAACCTGATCCAATATGATTCTAGATTGAAAGCAACTTTGCACAGAAGTAGTACATTGCTAAAAATTTTGTTCAATGAATAACTAAAATCCCATTTAGTTTGTGTAAGTACTAGTGGGAAACAGTATAGTTGTTTTACAGTATTCTTAACAAATCAAATTAGAGAGTCTTTTTGTCTCTCAGAGTTGTCATTCTTCCATTTTGGTGCCTAAGAAACTAAACCTTTAGTATTCTGTTTAATATTTTTTGCATATGTGCAGAATCAATAATCGTATATGTGAAGTGAGGCTTATGTAGAGGTCTGAGTGTAACTTGGACACACACAAAAACTAGAATAACTATAAATCAATACCATCAGTTCACATGTACGTAATTCACACATGCAAAGTCAACTAATTCATGTGTCACGCAACAATGATCATCAAACGTTACCATTACAGCAGGCTGATTAGACTGATAACGTGAGGATTCCAACGTACTGTGGTAAAATGCGAAATGAATCTGATGAATGTATCAGTCGTTCCCATCCTAGTTTGCCATTTTCTGAATCTGCAACTGTATAAATTCAGCCCATGGGGGGCATTACCATCTAACTCTGATAACTCAAGCACTACTGTCCTAACACTCTCGTATTCTCACAAGCAAAACTAGAATGGCGAGCAACAATTATTTGCAGCCTCCTACTCGTGATGATGACGAAGATCTAACTGACGTTGAAACTCAACGGAAGAAGGAAGAGGCCAGAGACAGAAGAGATCGAGACTCTAAATCAGAAAAAAGACGGTTTGAACGACAAGGCTCCAAGGACGATTCAAGTCCTCCACCCCCGCTGAGCGATGGCAAGAAACATCCATCATGGGGTATAAATGAATTGAACCAATAGGAGGTTCAAACCCCAGCGGAGTCTGGTGATGAAAGCCGAAAGAAGTAAAGCTATTCTAGGAGTTATGATCTTCAGATCTACGTATGCAGCGTGTCGTATAATATAATTCAATAAAGGAATGCCTTCTTTCAAAAATGTGCGGGAAAGGGGGATATCTCTGTTTCTTCATGCGCAAAACTAAATTTCAATCATTGTCTGCCGGAGGTGACCCATAGTGAGCTCTATAGCATGAATTTGGTTCTTTGAGTATTGAGACACATAGAATATATTATGAGCTTCTAGCATAAGTATTTGCCTTCACATTTATGTACCTACGCTATAATGGGATGCTTCGAGCAACTCGATTATCAACTGCCGAACCGACTTTGCGCGATACATGGCTCCAGAAACTCTCGAATAGTCCTCGCTCTCTACCACGACGCCACATCCCCATCAGTATCCATTGTTCGCCTGTCCTCAGTTGCTTATGTTTAGCAGAAATATCCACTATCATGACCACCGGTTTTCCAGACGATTGAGATATTCTCGAATTAGCTGACCTGCGAGCTGCTCTTGTCCATGTGTTCTCCGTCGCCGATATACGCAAATATATGCTCTCCTTATTGCAACGAACTCTGTCCTGATCGGAGCTACTGGTCGGCTCTTCTGCATGATCGTCCGGGTCACTTACAACAGTGACACCGCTGAGCGCCATGAGTACATTCGTCAAATCTTCTTGAAGCTCTGCAACATCCACAGACCCAGAATTGCGCAGCACTTGCTCGCAGTTGTTGCGAGGCGGGAGTAAAGCGTGATGAGGGGATGGCAGGTTACGAGCGAGATTCTTCAAGGAAATGATAAGGAGTTCATAGTCTTTACGACATTCATGTACCGGAACTCACGTCAGGTAAACGCAAATCCGTAAAGGACCAAGCGACAACCCATCGTCGGGTCTGTCCCTGTACCAGTTCCGTGAGCGCATAGTTGTCAACGTCATGCGCTCGTAGAACGTTGCGGATTTT
The DNA here is from genome assembly GCF_000271605.1 of Fomitiporia mediterranea MF3/22. Lineage (NCBI taxonomy): Eukaryota > Fungi > Basidiomycota > Agaricomycetes > Hymenochaetales > Hymenochaetaceae > Fomitiporia > Fomitiporia mediterranea. Next base: position 1,743,545 of record NW_006760389.1, read on the forward strand.
CTCGACTGACGAGAACTTTCCAAGCATAGAAGTGAACCATCTGCAAGCCCGCGATAGTATTAGTTTCCATTGAATGAATGGGAGGATTGTAGACGTGGACATACAAGCAACGGTTCCTGATGTTTGTACCGGCGCTCTCCTCAACCATACGTTGGACGAACGTTTCTTCCCCGCCAGGTGTTACCATCTCCACTTCAGAGCCAGTACAAACTGAGTTTGGTTCAAGCGCTTTTCCTTCGGCGCTTCTCTCGACATCATTTGTATCCGCATAGAAAGGAGGATTACACATCGTGAAGGTGAAACTGTATACCAAGGAGGTGAGTGTACCTCAATAATATAAATCTCAAACGTTCTCACCATTCGTCAGGATAATCATAGAAAGGAGTCAGGATTGGTGTGGGCGAAGAAAGTTTGCAAATCCGAATCCAGTTGCCTAGACCGTTTTTCTCGACATTCGCGATAGCGGATTCATGCGAAACAGGATCGATCTCTAGAGTAGGATCTGAGATTATCCTAATCATAATAAAAGATATAGAGCCCAAACCAGTCCCAATGAATTTCCAGGTTGGATCAACTTTGCATCCGAGAAGTGGATATATTGCCGATGCACCAGTTCCTCTTGACCAACATTACTTCTCAGACACACCTTAACAATTGTGAAGCACTTACATGTCTATTCCAATGACTTCAGGGCGTTTCTCAAAGGCGTGGAAGCTTTCCGAAATAATGTCCTGCAGCCATAGAATGTAGTTTAGTCTGATCTAATCAGTTTGTTCTCAGGCTTCTTATCTAGGAGTTGGACAGACCTATTTGGAACTGGTGGACAGAGTCTACCTTCCGGTAATGAGAATTTGACCTGGAAGTCGCGCCAGAGTAGTGCTTCCGTCAGGCATCTAGAATGGTCGTTTTCCAACGATCTCAAAATATTGATGTGAATCTCGCGCACCTCTGGGCTTCGACGTTCTTGAAGTCAATTGTCGAGACGTCTGCTCCGGAAGGCTTTAATAAACTTCAAGGATAATCAGAAAAGGAAGGATCGCTATTCCAGGTTACAAGCGTACAATGGTTTTAGTTTCGGATAAATTTTAGCTAACGATACGAAATCAATGGGTGTTTTGTATGGATTTCGGTCATGCATGTTGACAGCCACGGAAAAAATGAAAGAATCCACCCGAAAAATCGGACGAAATGAAAATCACATTGGGTAAACATCTCACGTGACACCACACAACTGACGTCAAGGCGCGAAACCGTTGACGAAAACCCGGTTCGCGAGTCGGAATCTTGTTGCATCTCTTGTGTTTGGACCACTACCACATTTCGCCATGTTCACAAACGTTGCTCGTACTGTAATGCGCCCCGCCTCTTCGCGCTTGTTTGCGGCGGCTGCAGCTGCAAATTCGCTGCGAAGCGTTCACACACTCCCTCCCTTACCATATGAATACGATGCACTCGAACCGCACATCTCGAAGGAGATTATGACATTGCATCACACCAAGCACCACCAGACCTATGTAAATGGTCTCAATGCAGCAGAAGAGGCATACGCCAAGTCCAAGTCGACGCAGGAGAAGATTGCCCTTCAGGCAGCTCTCAAGTTCAACGGCGGTGGTAAGTGCTGTTCTAGATATTCGGGAACTATTGTAAAGCTGTTCTACTCATAGGGCATATCAACCATTCACTCTTCTGGACGAATCTTGCTCCGGCATCGGGAGATGGTGGAAAACTGAGTGACGGTCCGCTAAAGCAAGCTCTCGAACGTGACTTCGGCTCTGTCGAGAACTTCAAAAAAGAAATGAATGCTAAGACTGCAGCTATTCAAGGGAGTGGATGGGGTTGGTTGGGCTACAACAAAGCAACCAATAAGTTGGAGATAGTAACAACACCAAACCAGGACCCTCTTCTCTGTAGGTCTTCTCTACTAATGCGTCATACTTAGTGAAAAACAATCTTATGCATTCGCGCTGTAGCACATCTTCCGATTATTGGCATCGACATCTGGGAGCATGCTTTCTATCTTCAGTACAAGAATGTGAAACCTGACGTGAGTGTAGCCTATTGTAGTATTACGACCCCGTTCTCATCGATCCCCTCCCTACTAGTACCTCAACGCAATCTGGAACGTCATAAACTTCAAGGAAGCAGAGAAGCGGTTCATTGACGGCTCGAAGTGAACAGGGACCTGTGGGGCAGAAGAGACAACCTTGCAAGCCGTAATGTAATTACAACATGACTTCATATTAGTAATGTTGATTACATACCAAATACTTGTTTGAACGTCTAACGGTCGCTTGAGTTGCTCGCCAGATTTGCTTATTCCCACACTGGATAAGTGCGATCAAGTAAGAAGGAAACCTACTTCAACACCGCTGAGCTAGGGTTGACCAATCAATAATGTGGCACAAGTGCCATGCCTGACGCGTCGTTTCGGCGAGCTTGTCCAGGGCAGTGTTTACTCGAATGATGCGAGCCTTGCCTCGGCAAGGATCGACACATACTCAGCATGACAAGTAATGCTTTACCTCTTCACACGTTTGGTGGAGCGTTGAAGCCGAGAATACTGCCTTGATTCATAAACGACTCCTTGTTGGATCGGTGCCGCGCACATTCTGTCTTGCGAATGCATGCCGAATGCTGTAGCGATCACATCACTGAAACAATTGGGTGCATACATACCTCGTGAGAATTACACTTTCTTAAGTGGATAAAAGGCCCATAGCATCGTAAGCTACTTGACACCCACAATTTCTTTAAACTTTGTACATCCTCTGAGAATGCCTTCCTACGTCGTAACTGGTGCATCGAGAGGTATTGGGGTGAGTTTTCTTCTACTTGATGTGAGAATCTGGTTTGTTCACACAATCTCCATGTAGGTGGGTTGGGTGTGGAAGTTATGCGCAGACGCGAACAACAAGGTGTTCGCCGTAGTGCGCAACCCGGAGACAGCAACTCAGCTCCAGGCGTTTCTGAAATCCGATGAGAACAAGAACAAGAATGTCGTCGTAATTAAAGCTGACTTGACAGATTATAAGACAATTAAGGTGTGTGTAATTCAAGTCTCTCGACTGCCTAAAATCTGTTTCTGACTTGCAAAACATCCGGCAGGCGGCGGCAGAGGAAGTGTCGAAAGCCACTGGAGGAACATTGGATCATCTCATCAACAATGGTGCCCTTATGCATCACGAGCGGGCAATGCTGACTATTGATGCCTAGTACGTCCTGCCATCGTCGAGTTTAAACCACAGACTCATCTCATGTATTTTTTTTTCTGTCAGCCCGGATGAAGAGACACTTGAGAATGACTTTTTGGCCTTCGTGAGTCTCCTTTCTTTGCGTTACATAATTGACGATCTAACGACCTGGATGATGAACACAGTTCAAGACTAACGTTATTGGCGTCACACATACGATAAACGCTTTCATCCCTCTACTCCGCGCAGGAAATACGAAGAAAGTATTGGTGGTCTCCTCATCCATGGGGTCTACTCGATTCAACATGGATGCGAACTACGAGAACATCGTGCCCTATTCAATCTCGAAGGCTGCCTTGAACATGGCTGTTGTCAAATTTGCCACGAGGTACAAGAAGGAGGGATTCACTATCGTGGCTGTCACGCCTGGGCTTGTGAAGACCATCCCTGGCTTAAGTGAGCTTAATTATAGTATATTGTGAATCATTGCTAAGATTTTGATGACCTTTTTTAATTACTTCCAGCTCCAGAGGAACTCGAGAAAGTCTTCGAGAAAATCGTTGCGCAAATTCGCATCGCTAGTCCGAAGTTCGCTGGAGCTATAACTGTTGAACAGTCCGTCAATGACCAACTAGCGTTGTTGGAGAGGATAACGCCTGCGGATTCTGGTTCTTTCGTCCATGCAGATGGTAGCGACGCAAACTTCCTTCACCAGTAGGCCACCTAAATGGTTGTAAGAACGTCGATTTGATAAGGTCAATACACACGAATGAATGAATCTACTTGCAATGCTTATCCGTAATTATAGCGAGAGATCAACCGGGTGCGACCTCGAGAATAATTTGATTTTCCGTTGAAGAACCCGAAGAAATCGGCTCCTAGATTCTCGATCATATTCTGCGCATTGTCTAATTATATAAACTTGGCTCAGGACTAGTGTGGTTGGTGTTGTTCGCGCAATCAATGCTTCCCGCTCTTGCAACCAGATGAAACTGTTAGCGGAATCTTTGTCAATAGGATCTAATTGTATTAACTAAGAAGTGGACTACCATTCGAACGTAGTGCATTTGAACTCGAATGTGGCGGTCGTCAGTTCGCTGCAGAGTTTGTTAGAAAATGACCCACTGGCCTAGGATTTACAAAGGTATGGACACAACAAAACGTCTATACTGATATGGGCCAGTAACCTCAGGTCGTTCCTGTAAGAGCAAGGGTCGTACATCCGCGAAATACTGCTCAAATAAAGCAGACGATTATTTCCAATTCCAAATCGGCCGTTGTACGCGGCGGCCGAATTAAAAGCATGAGGTTGATGAGGTGTAATCCATTTTGGTCGGAAGTAAACTGGATGAGGTCTGCACCATACATTTTATGGAATTTATGGCCATCCCGTCCAATTTAAGCAATTAACGGTCCTCTAACCGCTGGTGCTCTCCATGAAAAGGCAAAGAAGCGTCTCACAACCGTTTTCCGCGGAGAAACATACGGAAATATCTGCAGATTAGCATGTCTACCGGCGTCTCCGCAGCAATATGCATGTGACCATTAAATGGAGTCATGTTTTCTGGTGCTGCGCTCTCAATCTGCAAATTCTGGTCATATTTAAAGTCGGAAGAGGTCATGGTATAAAAGAACCAAAATGCTGAGCACGTCGACTTTCGAGCTTCAAAGCTTTATCGTCCTCTAGTTAACCCTTCATCCTTACACTCGGTTTAACATCATGGTCTTCAAAATCTATGTTTCAGGTGCTTTTCTTGCTTTTGTGACAGGAGCATCCGCTAGAACTTTCACGGTGAAGAATAATTGCTCCTTCACCGTGTGGTGGGTACCGTATTTTCTTTACCAAATAAAGCGCTTCGCCGACTTCACTACTAATGTAGGCCAGCTGTGAGTAGCATGAAATTTGCGTCTCGATGATGTCGATTATTTGTTAATCACTGCAGATTTTCACGGATCTAAACGTCGGTAAAGCCGTTCCGGATCAGCCAACAGGGTAGGCTTCGGTTCTTCTGCTCGCTCGTGATAATTGCTGAAACCGAGTCGATCACAGCTGGGAGGCTGCGTCTGAAACGTCCGTAAGCTTCACTGTTCCGGACAATTGGAAGGCTGGCCGTATTTGGGGTCGTCGCGAATGCGATTTCAGCACCGTTCAGGGCCCAACCTCGTGTGTAACTGGTGGATGCAATGGAGGTCTCTTATGCAACAACTCGACTGGAACTGTATGCATTTCCCTTTGCCCCTAGGTTTGTACGATAACGAAGGCTTGTTTAGGGAGTACCGCCCGTAACACTCGCTGAGTGGACTCTCCAAGGTGATGGGAACCAAGACTTTTATGATGGTAGGAGGATGCTTCTTTACATAAGCCAGCTTTAATAATGTCTTGATTTTCGTAGTCTCGTTGGTTGATGGCTTCAACGTGCCTTTGAGCGTCACAAACAACGTTGGTTGCCCAACAGCGGACTGCCCCACTGATTTGAATGCCAATTGTTCGTGTTAGCATCACTGGTTGTTGTCTTGCTGCTGATACGATGATGAATAACTAACATAGGTCCGAGTGTACTGCAATTGAACGACACATCGGGAGCCGTCGCTGGATGCAAGACTGCTTGTCTTGCAAACCTTGATGGGGATCAAAGTGCGGCGCCTTTTCATAATGAACTTTTGCTGTCCATTGATCTCTCGTGGTAGCTGACTCTGCAAACTGTTGCTCTGGCTCGCACGACACGGCCGCAACTTGCCCTAGTTCCGGCGTACAGTTCTATACTTACTTCAAGGATGGATGCCCTAACGCGTATGCTTATGCTTACGATGAGAGCAGCGGCACTGCGCTTTGGACTTGCAACTCGACTCTGGCGGCTGATTATACTGTTACGTTCTGCCCTTGAGGAGCAATGCGGGCGTGTTTATCCGATTAAATGATTGTAAGACTTCTAGATATCAGTAAATTTGATATACACAAGTGAGTGATTACGCATGCGATGCTTACCAGGGATTTTTGGGGGGAGGGGGGGTGAATTGATGCAACTTTTTTTTCTTGAAAGAAGCCTGAGAACTCGATCTCCTACTGAACCTGTGTGCTCTAGTGAAACGCTGAGGTAGGTTGAGAGTAAACATGCTTCTTATCTCGATTTTTTCACACCCTCTCGTTACACGGATGTGATAGTATTTAGTATTAATATTACTAACGATCCGTTGTTTCTGGCTCCTCAGGAAATGTGCTGAAACAGCTTTTCAGCTTTTGCTGCATCTAACCCTGTCAGCCACAAAAACTTCGCAACCACAAGGATCTTGCAATGGTAAATGTCCTTTTTCGAGCCCAGATGCTCTGTACTCAGCACATTGCCAAAGTCATCAGGTGTAAGACTTACATGAAGAGTGCACACCTATGTTGGGGTACACAGCATTGAGCAGTGACTCAAGTTAACGTTGATTCAGCAATGTACGATCATGTGATCTGCTAATGCTGTCATTCATAAGGCACGTGTGAGCATTTCAAATTTCTCCTTGCCTTGCACGCATCAATTGTAAAACGAATCCTGGACGTGAGTAAGCCTTATCATTTATTAAAGCAGCAAATCTGATTAGTCTGGAGCCCATCATCACTCCACCTGTGCCAGAGTAGGAACTTTGGCCGACGGCACGAAAGTGACGCGTCGTTTCTTACAGCGTTTCCGGAAAACTATGAGAGTCGCGTTGTTTTTTTTTCCACCTTGCCACCTGCCAAATGAGGCAGGTGACTTCAACCACCTTTTTGTTTAGACACATACAAAACCTCTGTACTGTTTTTCCACTTAATATACACCTTTTTATACATTAAAACATATGTTGAACCTTTTCAATTACAATTCCCCTCTATAATATTGACAGAATTACCTCTTTTTTGTTGTTACATGTTTGAATGATTGTACCACTCTTGTTAAGAAGCTAGCATCCTCTAAGACAGTCCTGTTAACCTAATATATTTGCTATTTTAGTCTTATGATACTAGGGAGTGTCTGAAAACTCGTATGAAGGCAACTACAGTACTTTATTGTTGTATGGCAAGCTATGTGTATGTTGCATGGCAAGTCACCTGCCAAATAAGGCAGGTGGCAAGGGGAAAAAAAAGAACGACGCGACTCTCATAGTTTTCCGGAAACGCTGTAGTATGTTCCAGGCTTGTTTACATCAAGAGTCTTCCTTTTTTTCGCAAATATTAGTCGACCGAATGCGCGGCACGAACGCTGACGCGTCGTTTCTGCACAACGTTTGTGCCAAGAATATCTCACCAATACGTGAGATGAACTTCCATATGGGTCAGCGTCGCGTGCACATTGTTTCACGGATTCCGAAGTTTAAGACAAAGTGTCGTTGAATAACTGGGCATATATATCGTGAGGAATGCACTGTCTTGCAGCGTATTAAAGACCTGCCACATCGTAGCCGCTAGGAACCAGCAACTCTTTACAGATCATCTTCTGAAATGGTTTCATACGTTGTGACTGGCGCGTCGAGGGGCATTGGAGTAAGTCCTCTTCTCTAGGCAAGAAATTGGCGTGCTTACTTATACGATGTTATATAGCTGGGCTTCGTGCGGAGGTTGAGTGCAGACACGAACAACAAGGTGTTCGCGCTCGTGCGCAGTCCCGAGACAGCAACACAACTCCAGGAATTCGTCAGTTCTATCGACAACAAAAACAAGAATGTTGTCGTACTAAAAGCTGACCTAACAGACTACAAGACAATTAAGGTGCGAACGCCTCAAATTCCCGCTATCCAATGTTCATCTCTGACCTGTAACTCTTTGATGTTGACAGTCAGCGGCCGAGGAAGTGTCGAAAGTTACTGGTGGCACGTTGGATGTGCTCATTAACAACGGTGCCCTACTCCATCACAAACGGAATGGGCTAACTGTAGATGCATTGTAAGTGCTGTTCTGCGAATACCGAGTTTATCGTCACAGATGTCGTTCCTCATCGAAGTTTTCTTTCAGTCCTGACGAAGAGGCACTTGAGAATGACTTTTTGATTTTCGTGAGTCGCTTTGTCTTTCGCTTTGTATCATCGACGATCTAACGTGCTGGGCCATTAACGCAGTTCAGGACAAACGTTATCGGCGTTACGCATACGATAAACGCTTTCATCCCCTTACTCCGCAACGGGAAGACGAAGAAAGTTTTGGTAGTCTCCTCATCTATGGGCTCTCCTCAGTTTCAATTGGAAGCGGTTTACGTTACTTGTCCGTCATATTCCATCTCGAAGGCCGCTCTGAACATGGTTGTCGTTAAGTTTGCTACGAGATTCAAAAAGGAGGGGTTCACTTTCCTAGCTGTCTCGCCTGGGCTAATCAAAACCATGCCTGGCCTTAGTAAGTTCGATTTATCATTTTCATCGATAAACGCTGATATATCCTCCCTCAACCTAAGCTGCCAATGAGCTTGACAAAATTTACGAAGAAATGGTCGCTCAATGTCGAATCGCAAATCCGAACTACCCTGGTACAGTTACTGTGGAACAATCCGTCAATGACCAACTAGCGTTGCTGGGGAGGGTAACTCCTGAGCAGACTGGTGCTTTCCTCCATGCGAATGGGGACGACGCAAATTTCCTCACCTACTAGTTCTATTTATTTAAATGTTAGTAAGAGTGTTGAAATTTCAGTGAGCCAGATACTCATGAGTGAACGGTTCTACTTGCGTTGTTTGTCAAGTATAATTATAGGACGACTCGATGCGAATTTAAATTCAAGATTGGTTTGTCGCTGAGGAACTCGGAATTTTCGCCTGCATTGTTTTTGACGATATCCCGCATATTTGCAGGTTCGATCTTGGCCTCCGTGATGCCTGCATAATCTTCTCTTCGCAACGACAGCACAAAGAGAGAGAAGAGTATTCGTTCGTGAAATCAGCTATTGCCTGGTTAAAAGATATTCAATTCGAAATGCCTTCTTGAACACAGTCGTTATCAAGTTCGCCACAAAACTTAGACAGGAGGAATTCACTGTCCTGGTTGTCTGATCTGGACTCGTGCGGGAAAGCTTGCAAAGGTGTTAGTAGTAACACGAAGAAGTCTTGCTTTTCCCGGAGTTCAGCATTTCGGACAGCATAACCCGAGCCCTCCAGTTAACCTACTGCAACAAGCAGAGAGTGGGAGATCAACTGTACATACCTCAAAGTATATATACGAAACACAGTGAACAAGCCACTGAGTGACCCATGCGACTGACGGAATCGTATTTACTCTCTGATTTGGTCTGTATGTCTCCCCAAGAAGCTGATTCCAAGCTCCATCTTTGTAAGCTAATTTCGGTACTTTTGTAGTTATTCACTTTTACCAAATTCGACTTCCATCTGTACACTGGCGTGCTTTCGACCATCTAATTTTATATCCGAGTCGGCATTAGTTAGAGTGCTAAGTAAGCGGGACGATATTTTGATTCACCTCTGCAGGCGCTGTTGTGTTTCCGGAAGGTAGGAACTGCAGGATGCTGACGCATCATTTCAAAATACGGTTTATCCATGAAACTGATTTTTAAGTGACGTTGTATGCCTTTGCATGCAAGCAAATGCCAATCGTCACTGAGTAATCGAGCGAGTAACGTTTTAGAAAGACACTGTCTTGCAGTGTATAAAATGCATGAGTCCCTGATATCTGCTTAGTATCTTCAATATTGAATTTCAGCGAGTCTAGAGATGGTTTCATATGTCGTCGTTGGTGCGCCGAGGGGCATCGGGGTAATTTTCTCTTCTAGATACGAAAGTCAAACTTTAGCTCACTTTGATGAATGGTCTCGTGCAGCTTGACTTCGTACAGGCATTGAGTACAGATCCGAGGAATAAGGTTTTTGCCGTAGTGCGCAACGCAGAGACGGCGTCTCCGCTACGGGAGTTCGTTGAGTCGGAGGCAACCAGCAAGAACGTAGTCATACTCCAAGCCAATCTAACAGACTACAATACACTTAAGGTATAAGTGACCTTAACCTCCTATCAAATTCGGACAAACATTGACGCTATGCACTCAGTTAGCAGCCGAAGAAGTATCAAAGGCCACCGGTGGAATCTTGGATGTACTCATTAACAACGGTGCTCTAGTCATTCATGAGAAAGGCATGCTCACTATTGATGCTTTGTACGTTCCGTCAATCTTTTGTTCAATGATGTGGAGCCTTCCTGATACTGAATTCTTCCAGCCCTGATGAAGAGACACTTGAGAAGGACTTCCTGGATTTTGTACGCAATCTAGTTGCTTTATCCAAAGCTCGTATTTGAATATTTCGCAGTTTAAGACCAATGTCGTCGGCGTTACCCACGCTATCAATGCCTTCCTTCCTCTTCTCCGTGCTGGTAATTCGAAGAAAGTGTTGACAATTTCATCATCCATGGGGTCTCCTCGCACGAATCTCGCATCTAACCATGACACCCTTGTATCGTATGCGGTCTCGAAGGCCGCGTTAAATATGGTGGTCGTCAAGTTTGCGGCGAGGTTCAAACAGGAAGGTTTCACATTCCTGTCCGTAAGCCCTGGACTCGTGAAAACCATGTCTGGACGTGGGTGTGTTTCAAGTTAACACTTATTGTATGCGCCGCTGATGAACGAATGTCCCCGACTTATCCCCAAGCCGCTGATGAGATCGACAAAGTCTACGATGCGATAACTGCGCGAATTCGAACAGCCGATCCAACTTTCCCTGGACCGATTACCGTTGAAAAGTCTGTCAAAGATCAGCTGGCGTTACTAGAGAGAGTAACCCCTTCAGACTCTGGAGCTTTCATTCATCCGAATGGTGACGATGCCAACTTCGTTACGTATTAGTTTCAGCTTTATAATGATTGTGAGGAATTTAGATATTAGATGTGTATAAATCGAAGAAAGAAGACTTTCACTTTTCGTAATAGATGAATCCTGGTGGATAAAGCTACATCTGAGAAAGGCAGCAGTATACTTCACACCTGCGGCAGAGGACCTTGGCCACAGTGTTTTGTCAAGGTTTACCACAGATAAATTTTAGTCCTCTGAGGCGTGAAGACGTCGGGTTATAGTATAAATCTTCTCAACAAAGGAAATCTTGCTCACATGATATCTACCGACCAACTGTATCAAGGATAAGCCAAGCGCCATCGTGTAACCTCTTTTTGCAACACATTTCCCGTTCCCCTAGATCAGGAGTAACTTAATTCCGTATCGGAAGGATTCTCAACTTCTTCAAGAGTAGGTGCTTGGTCAAATTCAGGTAAGTGCGACCATTCGGAGTATGCCAACCGCGAGTCGACTTGCAGCACATGTTTTGGCTATCGCCTGACGCTGAAATGTCAAATTGCTAAGGAGTTACACCGCGGATTGCAAGACCTAGGCACGGAATGTCGGGGCAGGACGTCGCAGATAAGCTGGTTGACGGTTTCAAATCAAATGGACCAGGTGGCCTGTACGCTAGTCCAAGTTATGCAAGATTAAGCATCTAAGTAATGAGCTGTTCAAAACCTGCGGAGCGAGACAATACTGCTCATGTATTAGGAATTGCGCACCTTTCGATCTTAAATCAGAGTTGTACAAATACCGACCAAAACTTTGCAAGTGAAAGTAAAGAGATCTCGACCGCGGGACCCGAGCGAATAGTAGATGTGGTATCTTCTCTCCGAGTCATCTCAAACGATCATTATGCGGATAGTCGCTCAGGAGAAAGATGACGCGGACTGCACGAGAAAAAAAGATTGGCAAGTCAAGTTTGATGTCTTCCAGGACATACAAGGCTAACAGCTTCGATGAAGATTCCTGCATCTTCCATTTTATCTTATTCGGGTACTGATGAATTACTTTCTTGCTGTCAATACAATTGCTTCAAAGTCTATCCTTGGAGAGAAGAGGCACTTCGCACTTAGCTGATAAGTTCATGACTTCCGAAAACTTGTTTTGTCAGAGGTATTTAAATGACTAAATGCATATTATGCCATGGTGGCCGCGTGAACTACGCACGGACGAAATAACGAACCAACTCTAACCCGGAGAGCAAATGAACACGAATAGGATTGGAAATTGATCTGATAATCGTGAGAAACGTACTAATTATGAAGTTTACATAATGATAATTTGTGTTCAACTACAAAAGTAATCGTAGTTCTTCAACTTCTTAAGTCTTCAATGCATGGCAGCGGCGTTCTCATTGATTAATGCGACATATTTCGCATTGCGAGGACGAAGATCGAATTTGAATTCCCTTGGTTTGCTGTAATCATCACAGTTGTCATTACCTGCACGTATACTAAGAATAATGCATACCTAGCGAAACCTGGTGTGAACTCTACAATCGGCACTTGTTCTTCGCCCGTGGCAGGATCGATTGGCGGTCGAATATCGAATGCTGCAAGTATATTTGCCATCGCTAACCAAGCGCTAGAATCTGCAAAGTAACGTCCTGGGCAAGCACTAGAAAGTGAAGTACATGAGATTTCCGATGCATACAGTCTGTGAAACGTGAATAACGCACCGTCTGCCGAATCCGAACACAAGTGAACTGGGATCATCTATACTTGTACTGTTTAGGCCGACAGCCACTTTTCCAGCTCCATGCTGCATTTCCAAAGCATCCTTCACTTTCGACAGGAAGCGTTCCGGTTTGAAAGATTCGGGGTCTGGGAAATGACGTTCATCTCTCATCATTTTCCTAGAAGTGGGCAAAATCAGAACTATTCATAGCGAAGCTCTTATGGAATGGAGTTCCTTACCATATGTTTGGAATCAACATCGATCCGGCTGGAATCCTGCGTTGGCGATGCACATCTTCAGCTATTGATTGATGTGCAAGACCTTGCCATGGTTACGTGTCAGCGAAAGGAGGAAAATTTGCTAAGGACACCAAAGCAACTTACCCAAAGGAAGTGGAGGATTGGTCCTACAGTCAAAATACATCAACGCTCTGGTACTGAAGTCTTAAAGAGTTACAAAAGGCGTTACCGATAAACCTCTTTGAGGATGCATTCAATGTATGGCAGGTTAGGTCGGTCATCATGAGTTGGAAGCCGGCTGCTGCCTATAACTTCATCGATTTCGGCATGTGCACGGGCAACGACCTCAGGATGGCATGTCATCATGAGCAAGAATGTGCGAAGGACGATTTCCGACTAATGTAATACGTCTGTGAGAACCGTGTATTAATAGTAATAAGAGCCATACTGACTGTCTCAACTCCAGCTGGGAAGTAAAACGGGTTATTTCTTTCTTTCTCAGATGTGTCAAATAGCTTCTTACCTCCGTAGATAACGCCAGCAACATGCTTTATGTTAACTTCGAAATCTTTGTCACCTGGATACTTGGTCTCGTACGTGTCGATCATCCGGCTCATCAGAGATGGAATGGCCGTTCCGGATGACTATGAAGTCCCACATAAGAATTTGTCATGGTAGTAGTTATCCGAGCTTACCATGCGTTCCTTCACTTCGTTATAGGGAATATCTCTCGCGTCTACATGTGCCTTGTAAGTATCGACGGCTTTCCTCCGGAACGATGCTCCTGGGAACCAAGTAGGGATGTAGCGCACTGTTGAAAACAATCGATGGTCAGATCCCGCCAGAGTCGTACATGCGATTACTTGTCTTCGCTTACATATCGGAATGAAGTCAACGAGTGTCGCACCCGGCGTGCCTCCCTCGATGAAGCGAATCGCTGAATCAACCGCAAGCCTAGCGATAATATCGTCTTCCGAATTGACTTCATGCCCGTAAGTAGCCATAACTAGAGTTCCAGCGGTGAACCTTGGAAATCAACACTTTAATAACAGATCATCTGATTTTGAGATATGAAGTGCACCTATACGTGTGATTTGTGAAATTCTCTGGAGACATAAGGAGATTCTTGAGATAGATGCTTAGTTGCGCGCTCTGTAGTGGACGGAATGAGGATATCGCTTGAGAATTGAAATGCTGCTGCATTAGACGTCGCTGGGCTCGAAACCGTTCTCCGTAGGTTATGAATGGCATCAACATCTCTGTTCCAAATCTACGATGGTGTCAAGACGAACAGAACAGGATTACGTCGCTACAACGGGCACGTACAACTCGCCATGAAGGACAAATCGAGGCCTATCCGAAAAATTTGAAGCGCGTTTGTCCAAGAGATCACGAGCGGCCTCCGCAGAGTTCAAAATGATCAATGGCTTCCCAATGATAGACAAATAAACTACGTCTCCTAAACACTCCCAAACATCATCAGCAACTCTGCAAGATCTTCATGTAGACTACTAACCGAGCTTCTTTCCCCAATCCGCGAATATCTTCCACTGAAATTCCGTCGGCATAACACGGATGTTTCCGATGATTGGCTCGGACGGCGGACTAGGAGGAAGAGGAAGTCGAGAGGAATTCCACCGCTTCCTCATCTCCGCGATCGCTACGCATGCTACCAACGCTGAGAGAGCGTACACATAGGTATTGGCCATACGAATATCGAGGTTCAGAGGAAGATGCATGGCGTGCTGCAGTACGCTCTGCTCGGAGGAGCTTCTTATAACATGCTTGCCATCGAAGTTTGATATACAGCGCTAAATGACGCGAATTTGCTCCTCGAGTCATGCATGGGAGAACCTTCACGAACGAGTACGTTAATTCAAAACGCGGCGTCCGAGAGAACCCCCGAAGACGCACTTAGAAGCCTGCCCATTACCCCTGTGTTCAAATCCCAGGCTAGCTGCTTATTTGAATCAAGCAAGGCAAGGCCTGTAACGCAACGTAATGTAACGTCTTGTCTGTAAATATCCGTTATGTTTATAGCCTCCCCTCTATCAATCATAGCCCTTTGATACACGGAACACGCATCGATGAGGGCTTTCACGTGCCCCATAAGAACCTGCAAGGGACTAATCGTGAGCTGTTATAGTACATGCCCTTGCAGTTTACAACAGGTGCGCTGCAAAGGCGGATCCCACGAGATTGGATCCCGATAATAGGGAAGCACGTAACGAAGCAAACTCATTGTGGATGCGGAGAAAAGGTGATCCCATTCGGCAACGGACTCTGCCTTCGGATTCCCAGATGACAAGAATAACGTAAACGCTATACCAAATGTAGACGGCCAGTTATGAGTGCTTTCAGAACACTAACACAGTTTCAGACTTTACGTCTGCCGTCAGTCTTTAGAGCGAGGCTGACCACCGAATCAATCCTGCTCTTCTGAATGTAAAACTGGCATTTCAGACACGAATAAACTTCAAAATGAAGACACGAGTGATAGTCACGCCTGTGACCTCGAATGGTAAAAATACTGGTGCGTTTGCTGCCTTCCACGTCCCGCTGTGGCTGCTGTGATGAGCCGATTCGACTTTCGCGTAATGAAACTTGCTGGGGCAATCCGGGCTTTGGGAATTAGAGTGAGATAATTGCGAAAACGTGCAATCCATGATGAACACAGTTCCGTAATAAAGATACAGAGAAACCAGGGCAATGTCGCTTCAAAGCTAAGCCGGCTCTCAAGCACAAACTACTAACTCAAGGCACCTGAGGGAGGCCGATGAAAGTGCGTACGGCGTTCCGCTTTGCGTTAGTGTCGCCGGTAATTGGAAGTCCGTATGCTTTCATCATGCCCTCATATCGTTCCCCTTTGTAAACACGACAAATAATCAAAAAGCAAGAACAATCAACGACAAGATGTTGGGCTCACTGGTAAGATGTTCAAACTCTCCACGTGTTGCTGGGAATTGCGCTGGGACCTTCCCTGACTTGTCAACGATCGGCTTAATTGCTCCTTTCGAGACAGTCACAATTGCGTTATGCAAACGTGCGGGCAGGCGCTGTTGGCTAGAATATAGTTAGGAAAGATGCTTATCAGGAAGCAATTTACTGCATACTCTAGCTTATACTCCGCAATATGATCCTCCAACTGCTTTTGGAATTTTTCGGGACCTTCTGTCACTGACCGAATTTCTTGTCTAAGCTCTTCAAGCTCTCTCTGTAGCCTCTCCTGTGTCTCTGCTATTTCCTCCATACGTGCATGGACTTGAGCGATTTGTACGTCAGGAAGAGGAGGTATAAGCGCTATTGCCTGACTCGCAGCGGCGATCTGGTCCGCCATGGCGTTGAACGACGCAGAGACACGATGCGTCCAGAACGGCTGGCCAATATTCGCGCGCGCCTGTGCATTTGCGAACACCGATGAAGATACTGAAGTGCTGGCTTCATGGGAATTGTCGGATTGAGAGCCTAGAGATGGTGGGGGAGACGACTGTCGTTCTATGTGCACGACCTGCGGTTTCTCGCTCGTCTCTTGAGCTGGCTGGCTCGACGGTTGACTAGTCGCCATGCTTTGAAATGCGATTCAAGTGCGTCTTCCTGCGGTTGGAAATGATAGATATAACGATGAAGTATACGAGGGAACGACATCTATAAGTTATCACAGCTTGTCTGCTCGCCGTACGGCAAGCCTACCGCTCATGGAGCCAAGCATGGGACAGATCCCTGATATATCCATGTCGTCTGAATGACTTTCTTCCGATTGGATCACGATATACAATCAACTGAAAATCGCCTGCCGAACTGAAACTGATGGCGCGCACCGTCATGGAAGTGTGGGATACGTTCTCATTGCCGTGAGTGCTGCGACCACAAGAAGGCTTTCCCTCTCTGGAATAACCCTTGAAGGTGCCTGAGACTCTCTAGAACAACGGCTATAACGCATCCACGACGTAAGAAAAATCTTAGATGCAAGCAGCTTGCAATGCTGGCATTGACCCGGTACAAGGAAGTGCAACAGACCGTCCGGCAGTCAGAGACACCCAATGCTAGTCTCCGCGCGGATAAATGAATGCTCTTTTGAGTAAAAAGTTCCCCATATACTCAACGGTCTAGCAGGATAGAAATGGGGAAGATGGAACGTCGGGCGGGAGTTGTAAAACTGGACGGGATGATCTCAAGAAATAATTACGTAATCGAAACTCAAAATAAGTAGAATTTGAATTTTGAAAAAAATATAATCCAAACACTTTTTCGTCTTCCCGGTACATTGATATTCTCTACTCCTCTGATAAAAGAGAGGATAAACAAGATCTGCTGGCACCTGAATCGACCAACACTGGTCCCGTCCATGACCGTCTATTCGCCAATTGACTTCTTGCTGAGTAGATGCGAATGGGAAGATAACAAATTGAGACCATGTACCCATGACTCGTCTGCACACCAGTTCTTCCACAGTTCCCAGCAGCTTAATGCTTAACCCACTTTACTAATATAGATACGTCAAAGCACTATAATATTTATCTCCTTGCCCTCGTACGACTCCGATAACCTGTCAGTCATGGCTACCTTGACCGCAACAGTTGCTCCGAACAAAATGAATTCGGCCACAGGACATTTCAGTCTGAACGCGCTGGAGCCTGTCAAAATAGGATCGTTGGTGTGCAAGCCTCTCCACCCTACGTTCGGTGCCGAGTATGTAGCGGTTCCCTGAATTTCCCTTGTATATTACACTAACTATCCCTTTTCTGCAGAGTCGAAGGCGTGGATTTCTCAAAGCCAGTTTCAGAGGAACAAATTAAGGATATCATTGCAGCTCAAAATCGGCAAGTATGCTGACAATATCTCGTGAGAGGATGCCTCATCCTGCCTCGTCAAGATTCGGAGTGACGATTTATCGAAATACCGACTTGACGGACGAGACACACATCGCGTTTAGTCACCGGCTCGGCGAGCTCGAGAAAGTTCCCCAGATCCGCAACTTAAGCATACCTGATCGCTTCAGTTACCCGGAGCTGTTTGATATTGGTAATACTAATGCCGACGGATCGATATTCAAGAAAGATGACCGGCGCTGGTGGTTCAACAAAGGTTGGTTGTATTCAACTTGTCCCGCATATGAGCAATAAGCTCATTTATCTGATATAGGGAATGCGTTATGGCACACGGACTCATCCTTCAACCAGCACCGAGCGAAATATTCACTACTTCTTGCTCACGTTATTCCCAAGAACGGCGGTGATACCGCTTATGCCGATGTACGTGCAGCGTACCGCGACCTTCCCGAGGACCAAAAGGCGAAGCTCCGCGGACTGGTATGCAAACACGAGTGGGATTCCGTCAATTGATCTATTGTCTCAACTTGTTCTAATCACCGGGACTTTGCGGCTTTCCGTAGTCTCTGGCATTCTCGGCAGCTGGCTGCACCAGAAGAATTCAAGAGCATCACTGAGGACGAGAAAAGCTCCAAAAAACCATCTTACCACAAACTTGTCCAGGTTGCACCTGACGGAGAAGAGGTATGGTTATAAGCGGTACCTCTGCACACACCTCATTTATCCGAGAATTTAGACGCTCTACATCGCTTCTCACATTTCGGAGGTCGTCGGAATGCCGAAGGAAGAAGGCTCCAAGCTTATACGAGAGCTCATCGAGCACTGTACTCAACCGCAATATACGTTGATTGTTAAGTGGCACCAACCCGGTGACCTTGTGAGTGGAACAATAGTATGCTTCCTTTGGTGAGATAATAATCAATTCATTCGTTTAGGTTTTCTGGGGTACGGATTAGCATATATAAATAAGTACTCCCTCACCACTGATATCCTCCTCCTTTAGACGATCGTTGTACCATGCACCGTGCCACATCATTCAGTGACCAGTCGGAAGTTCGTGACATGCGTCGAACGACTGTCTATGATGATGGTCCGTATCAAAATGGAGTCCCCGAAGCTGCATATGTGGAAGCATAATCTCAAGAACTGGATACAGATTGTAAACGAAGTTTTCATGTCTGAGCCTTATGCACTTGTATTTTAAAGATTGCTTGTCTGTCGTTTTAAGTCATGTATCAAATATAGATAGTATAATATAGGCACAAAGCGTGCCAGTGTGCGTAAACGTCTCAACGCCTTAATAGCGTAATATAGCAAGGAGCAGAGCATTGGTTAGATGTGTCAAATACTTGGTTGGAGCAACTTACATGCTCGATTACGAGCAAAGCGGTGGACAGCAAGAGCCCCACTTTTATAGTCATGGCAGGACTAGTAAACACGTACATTTCATCTTCATTCACAGGTTGCTCAGAAAATAGCCTGGAGTTGTGTATTATCATTAAGGTAACTCTCGAGTCAAAACGGGAGGGTCCCATTGATTGCTGTGCGGAAACGAAGAGCCTCTATGAGACCTTCTCGATATCCACGATTAATTCGGAATTGGATGTTTTCTCGTCGTTCGATTCTATGGCAGCCGGACGGAGCTTGACCGCTGGATAAAGTCAATCATCTTAGTCATCTCGTTAATTTCACGCTGAAGGAACTTATCGCTAACAGGAGAATTTCCGTGCCGGTATACGCATATTGAACAGCCTGAGAGTTCTCAATAAAATTACGGTTGCTAAAATACACTGGAAAACGTACTCATCGAGTTCCTCGAGACTTCTACCCCTTGTCTCGGGCAGGAAGAAGTCTAGAAAGCGGGTTATTAGCCTAGTTAAATAGAAACGAACGGAAACTCACATATGAAAACGAATGTAACCAGGTTCGATGGCATCCAAATCCAAGCGACTATAAAACACGCAATCGACTTATACACGCACGTTCGGGAGCTGAAATGAAACGTCGCACCTTTGGCGCCCCAATTGAGGCCTGTCGTATTTATGAAGTATGGCGTAGTAAAGACAGTGAGCCAAGCGAAGAAGAATCCAATCGCCATAGACACTCCAAATGCATGACTGCGCAAGCGATTCGCAGTCATCTCACCAGCGGTCACCCAACTAAGCGGACCAATCGTTGCTCCGTAGGCTCCACTAAAGATACAGAGCATAGCTACGAGCGCTTTCCCGTCAGCCAGTGTTGTATGAGTCCTCGTAATTGAATAGATTAGCGCAACAGCAAGCATGGACACTGTTTCCATTCCGAACCCAGACAAAAGCAAGGTGCGACGGCCAAATCTGCGGGCTAGAGGTAGTGCGCAAAGGGAGGTGAAGAGGTTAACAGATTGCAAAATTACAGTGTCGATGAATGGATCGCTCGCCCCAGCGACTTGGAAAAAGAATGTCCCATCTACGGAAACGATAAACATACGTCTCATGCAAAATATTGAAGACTCACAGCCGACCAAGAAATTAAGTCCTGATGCAGCATGGAAGGTTGAACAAGCAATGCATAGAAGCGTACGTCGCAGGTCAGTTCCTTTCCAAATATCGGTCCACGCGACGTCGGTTTCCATTTCTTTCTCAACAGCAATGGCGTCCTCAATAATACGTATCTCCTCTTCGATTTCTTCTCGTGCTGTTCCTTTCGGCCGCAATCGGACCAGCGAGCGATCAGCATCCTGCCTCTTCTCGTTCACAAGGAGCCAGCGAGGAGATTCTGGTACGAGCCAGACGACGAAAAATAACCAAACAGGGACAGCGTAAAGGATGCATAGTTGAGCTTGGTATGATATCTTTGCAAGATTCTCCGAAAATGCGTTTGAAATGACTGCGCCGATAAAACTGCCCAGGTTTACGAAAGGCTGGAATATGGATACCATCAACCCACGCTAGTCCAGAAGTCAGTGTCGTCATCAAGATGCAAAGAGTGATGAAGTCAAACCTACAAGGTGAGGTGGCGCAATCTCACTTATGTACAGAACAGTTGCATTGACGTATAAACCATTGGACAGCCCTTCGCAACGAATTACATGAGACACGGATTATTGCGCCGCGAATGTGGAACCACTCACCGAGAAGTAGCCGACCAATATAGACAGGCCACTGGGAGGTGACAAGTATTTGGATGGTAATACCGGCACAACCGAGAACAGATGCAACTGCGAAACTCATGCGACGGCCATAGCGAGCAGACAACGGACCGTTGGCAACCGATGAAATGATAAGACCGACTTGAAGGAGACTTGTAATCAGCTGCTGGAATGTTTTCTAGGACGGTGTGAATGTAAAATATAGAATCTATTTTACAAGATTTGAATCACCTCGATTGTGAACTGACCAGAACTTGTCCGAACGCCATATACACGCAAGAAGCCTTGCATGGCTTGAAAGCCATTGACTATCTAACGGATCATTAAGGGATGGAGTACAATCTCCCATGTATTTCGGTAAAACATACCCCAGTATCGAAGCCATATTGGAAGTTAGATACCGCGACCATGAGGCAGAATATGAGGCACTTGACAAATATCAACATCAGTGACGAAGTAGCTTGTTCACTAAAGACATTACCTTGACATTGTCCCTCAACGGAGTCTTCCGAATCTTTGAGGACTCAGTGATCGGGGTAGCAGCGAATGTCATGTTGGCTCATCCACAGACGCACTGGCCAGTCCCATCTGAATAAATAGTTAGTCCATCCACTCGAAACTCCAACGTCTTTGGATGGTCAGCAGACCCTTTGAATTCCCGGAGTCTAAAAATTGACCATGGGTGCGTCCTTTCGCCAATCAAAATCGTTGTGTGCTAATCATGCAACAAGGTGTCGTAAGCATGACAATCAATAATACATCTAGTATGTAGTCCCGAATGTCCGTCTGGTGGATATGCACGGAAACCGTGCGAAGCATCAGGCAAATCTTCAATGGCAGAGCTTGAAAATTGTAACGACACTCACTTCACAAAAGTTATTGTTATTCACCAGATTATCCAGGGACGTCAGGCAGATTGAAGTAAAGATCGGTTATGACGCGTTGCGGGACAAAGTCATGGTAATAGGACCGATGAGCACGACGATGAGTACACACGGGAAGAAAGGACGTTCGCGTAAACAGATCAACCTCAAGAACTTCTCACAATACTAGTGCTGTACAAACCTCGCCATTTCACGAAATAAAAAGACTGGCTGCCACATACTTTAGCTTGATAAAAAGACACTCAAGTGACTCTAAAAATAAAACATCTGTCAAAAATGCTTCAGTTCAGTGACCGTCTTTTCTTAAACCCAGAATGACACACCTTCATCTTCCTCGGGAGCTGTTTAGCTATTGCCACTATGTGTAGGTTCAGAGACTAGCTCGAATGACTTCCAGGCGCATGAATGATAGCTATCCATGTTGCCTGAATTCTTCTAGTTTATACTTGACTAATTTGATTGTTGGCCAATTAAAGAATCAAGATCTTATCAATAGCGTGAGAAAACCCAAACACGTCAGCACAGAGCACACAGATCGATTTTCTTTCTTCCGTCCAACTTCAACTGTCCTCAGCCCAATGTCATTCATTGCGTGTCTTTGCTTCCCTCGATGCGACTTGCTTTCTGTCATATCAGGTTACAAAATATCTCTAGCGATATCTCCCTCATGTCTTCTGCTATCCTTACCTCTGCGATACGTCAAAGTCTGACTGCAGCGTGCACCCTGATAATTCACTCAATGATCTACACGTCTCCACAGACGTTGAGTTACTAATGGCAGGGAAGAACAAATTTCTTGTGCGCCCTCTCGCACGCGGTACTTGTTCGGTTGTGTTTGTATATCTATAGGCGTGACCTTACGAGGTACCGTACAATTTTTACCCTTTTTGCTTTCTTTTTCTTTTTCTTTCTTTTTTTCGGTGATGGACCTTTGCAGGGACTCCCGATTGTATTCGTACCGGTGTCATCGGACACTTGAATTTTGGATACATTCGTGTATTATTACATCGTTATTTGATACAGGTCTTGTGATTTCAATAGGATGACGATTTAACGCAACGACTTTACGCTGATGACGTTCTCCACATCCCGACACGTCAAACTTATCCGGGCACCTCTTTTCAACCTTCCACCATTCCTCACAACCTCCCGCACCTTAGGGTCCTTTACTATGTCCCAATTCGCAACTCGCACACTACCTTCCAATTCATCACTACTGCAATTCGGTTGCCCCAGGTCAGGAGACACAGAAGTGGTCCGTGCAGGAAGAAACACGTCTTCTGAGAGTGGGTCGATTCCATGCAAGTGGTCTGTGTAAAGATCGCGAGTCGTGATTACGAGGCTACGCGGTTCGAGAAAGAGACTGAGAACTGGATTTGACATGTCGATAACACGTCCTCGGCTTTCCCTGGTCTCCTGCTTGATCAAAACTTCTTCCAAGCCGTCATTCAATGCCGTTCGTGAATGGGATAGAGTGTCGACAGACGGCTCAGTATGTTTATCGTCGGTGTTCTGAACTCCATCCTCTTGCACGGCACCCGAAGCAGACGTGGTGAATGACGCATCCTGTTTATATCGATAGTAGTGGAAGACTGTATGGGAGCCAAGCGATATTGTAGCGACGACGGGGTGGTACGAAGGTCCGTCTTCATGTGGCTACAGACTATTCAGATGACAAACGTACCGACATCGGTGTCTCTGTGACATCTTACCATTATACCCTGCAACGGAAGATACTGCACGGAGAGAGAAACGTCAGCTCATCAAAGCTTCTTTCAATTCCCCAAGGAGGCTTTATCACTCACCTCATTGACAATGATATGGTTCGGTGCGCCATGCCTTGAATTTGAGAATACGCCTGTAGATCTTAATCTCCCAATAATATCTGGGCTTCAGAAAGTGTCCCGATTGTTGGATAGAATAAAGTAATATATAATGAGCTACTGTTCTGTAGTCAATGCGAGGTGCAAGCAAGTGACATACTATTCAGTCAAAAATGGAGGTAATGCTTGAGCCAGAAGTTTATTCGAGGGTGTCAAGTCTCCCCCTTCAGAACGGCTTGATCAATCTAACGGTGCATGTTCGTCAGCGAACGAGCTTACCCCATACTTGCAGCCTTCATCGCAATTGCAAGCCAGACATGTGTCCGCGGTCAGGACTGCAAAGCCAACTAGAGTGAAGGAAACATGTACCTTCTGTTCTCCAAGCACTTCCACTTTGGTTTTGGAGCATTATAAATCTACCTGAATATTAAGATGACTGCAATATAGCCCAAATTTTTGGACGCTTGCCTGTCGCAAGAGGTAAGCCTCTTCCTGTTCGGAGATGAAGTCTGGAATGTAATGTGCTTTGGGGATCCCGGCACTATTAACAGCGAATAATGAAAGGTCAAAGTCAGTCATGTCCGATACTACTCCCTTCTTCTAAAATTCGGAAAGAGAGAGATTTCTGAAAGCCGCCAACAGACGAAACGACATAAACGACCGTTAAAGAAATAAGAAGTTAAACATGTTGACAAAATACAGTGTAATCGTGGGAAACGTTACTGTAAGTGACGCGTCGTATTCGTCAGCAAGACAATACTGATCTCGCGTGCCTGGCGGTTAATAGTAAGGCGGTCTGCCCTTTGACCATTCTGGCGCTTCATGCTCCCTTGTTTCCCTTCTCATACTTAATTCCACTTATATCGCTTCTCTTTCTTGCTTTCGCCATTATACGTCTGTGCTTTCCATTCAAGATTGCGTTTGGAAATCGAGGAAGGAGTGGTAATAGGGGAGACGAAATGGTGAGTTATGCGGCGTAGTCCAGAGGTGGGGGTGGCAAGCATACCGCTTTTCGTCTGGGAAAGTTTCGAGGGTTTATTGGAATTTGCTGATGGACTCCTCTTGTTTGATGCGCATATAGTCGAAGTCATCCAAGTCAAGGACATCAGGAGATCGGCTCTTCCATTCGACGAATGTTACGCAGTTCTGCAGTATCACTAACATCTCGTAAGCTTATGTCCACGCATTTTGCATGCCACAACTTTATATCTGACAATCTGTGGACGATTCATCGTTTGGCAATGTTATGTCCTTGACACACCCTGTGGCGGTCTGCTACTTGCACAATATTCTATTATTCTATTTATATACCCAACAATTTATACTGGTCATCCGTGCTCTGTCACATCTATCCAGCGAGAAAGAGGCACGAAAGTACTTAGAGAAATATAGGAGCCTCGAGGGCGCAATCAACGCGTACTACAACGATCCCAACGAATTCGGTGGCGGCTCTTCGAAACGCGCGGAAGCAGAACGAACAACGCGACTTAATTCACTCTTTGACAAATATAAAGGCCCGACTTCACCGCTATTCATCCTGGTTCATTTCATCTGACTTGCATCTGTAGATCCGGAAGGAGACGACATCTTGATTGACGGTACGATTAAATGGTGTGAGGACTTGGCAGTAAATCCGGAAGATGTCGTGTTACTGGCGATTGCATATGAACTCAAAGCCCCATCAATGGGAAGATGGACCCGATCAGGATGGCTAGACGGATGGCGTTCCCTTGGGTGCGGATCAATCTGAATGTTCTGATATCCGCTTATCTGAATGGGACAAAACTTTGCGCGTACAGTCAAGACACAATTGGAGGGATGCAAACGTCTTTAGCGGCCCTATCGCAGAAACTCGCTTCAGATTCCCGATATTTCCAGCAGGTGTACAAATACACATTCGATTTCGCGCGTTCTGAGGGGCAACGGAGTCTCGGTAAGTTATCGTTTCCAACTTGGATCCTACTCATCTCTCGTCCATACTCTCTTGCGAACAGCAATTGAGGATGCACAAGGTTTCTGGAGCTTGCTAATTCCTCATGGGCTATCTGGTGGTGCCTTGAGACATGTTGCAGCTGAAGATGAGGAGGATGAAGTAATGGCTACTGATGAGGAGGGCTGGCGGCCTGAATACACAGAGTGGTGGTTTGAGTTCCTCCAAGAAAAGGCAGTGAAAGGCATTAGCAAGGATACGTGGTCGATGGTAGGTGCCAAAATCGACCACATCCTGTTATATGGTTTTTCAACTGATATGAACTACTTCACAAAACAGTTCCTTGATTTTATACAGGCTATTGATTCGAAATTTGAGAAGTACGACGAAACAGGTTATTATTCAAATATTCTTTGCTTCTTTGCAGAAGTCGTGCTGATTCCTTTTACTCTTCATCTGCCCTCTAGCTGCTTGGCCTTCGACGATTGATGACTTTGTTGGATGGGCGCGCGAAAAACGCGCAGCCACTGCCATTGAGTAGACTCTTGGAATAACTATATCGTGAACTGTATGATTATACAGTAGACATGAGGCGGAATATACGGGTGGGGGGATTTCACATGTAAGAGTTATCACACGATAAAATTAATATCCACATACAACCGACGAGTAAACAAGTGATAATCAACAAACGACTTCCGTGGAACGAATTTTAACCTTTGTCCGTGAGACTCAACGAAACACATCCACCAACGCATTAACCACCGAGATACATTGCGTGATCTGTGGGCCAATTGGAGTACATCCGACGAACTATGTAATAGCACGATTGCCACAATGGCCTCAGGAGCAATGCAAGTAGTTCGAGTAGCTGTATACAGGTTAGTGACTTAGTAAAGATGATGGTAACGTGTTTATGAGTGAAATCGGCAAAGCTGTCTTCTTGCACGATCAAAGTAGCACCTTTCTGTTCATCTACAGAGTAACCCCGTGCTAGTCTAATATAGAATATTTGTATTTGGTTACTAACATGCTTCAAAGGTGGCACGCCAGGGTGCGTTTTGCTCTCTTCGCAATGCACGCGACATCATTGCAAATTGGTCGCTCGCATTTGCCATGTATATCTTATCGCACCAAGGTGCATGGGACCGGTTTAACGACGACTCCCCAACAGACTCTGCTGCTTAACAAGGAAAGATGTTCTCCTTAAAGAACGTGTGCATACCCGAGTTTGAGGGTCTCGAGCTGCAGGGCCTGAACGGGGTACCTCCACCCAGTTCTAGATTAAAGCAGAAAATATCCTGGCTTAAACCAACCGAATGCATTGGACTGTCTTCAGCTTCAATATATGTCCGTAGGCAGTTTGATCCATCTCCGTTCCTCACTGAACACCATGCGGCTTTTTCCTTCTCAATGATTTTTAGTAAGCAATATGGTTGCTGATGCTTTGAATTCCGTTCATAGACGGTGAAACAGTCAGATATCATGAAAGTTTCAGGACGAGAGGTATACGTAGCAAAGGTACAGTATGTACAAGAGAGGGATAAGATGGACGAAAAGGACTTGGACCTAATTGAGCGCTATAAGAGCGAAGTTCGCTTCATGAGAGAACTTAATCATCCGAATGTGGTGTGTCTGATTCTCATCACTATCTAGTACTTTTGTTCATAAGTATTCTCACACCCGGAAGCTCAAAGCATATGGTTATTACTTAAGTGATAAGAATGTAGTGGCCATACTCGAGTATGCTGAACAAGGGGAGCTCTGTGAACACTATAAACTTCATGACGAGGGCACACTTAATGTACAAGTCGCAAAAGACTACATCAAGTGCGCTTATAGCCTTTGTCTACGGTATCGACTTCTGTCTGATTGTATTGATTAGGCAGCTATTAAGTGGACTATCGCACATTCACTCGAAGAGAATTTGGCATGGTGATCTAAAGTAAGCATTCGTCCATTACTTGGATGTATTGTTCTGAAGGACCGATACTTCTTTTAGCTATTCGAACATGCTATTGAGCAAGACGGGAGATCTAAAGATAAGTGACTTTGGAATGTGAGTTTAAGTTTAACTATAAAGTCACTAGAAATGCAATGGTTTTCCCAGCTCGGTCAAAGTCGACGAAGTCAAGCCCGGAGGAAAGTGGGAAAAGAAAATAAGAGGAAAACTAGGATACATAGCTCCAGAACAGTTTAAGGGAATAAAGGGCATGGTCAACGACATTTGGTCTGCAGGGTAGGATTTCCGTGCCGCTCTTTTTACGAATTATGTTAAATCAGTGGCGTTTACTAGTGCTGTTCTTTTCAAATTTTTAACTGGAAAGAATATCTACTACTACATCGCGAAAGACCTAAGAATAGAGTACCACCAATATCAAGACTATTATTGGGAGGCTGTTGGAAGTAGAATAACGAATGACATAGTTGAGGAAATGCTAAAGCAATATCTACCACAAGACGTATCTTCCAGAGGTGAGTAGTTTCTCTACAGTTTCGAGTAGGGAGAATATGCGACTGAGGTATGGTATCGCGCAGGAAGAGATTTCATTCGAAGACTCCTAGAGGTCGATCCAAATAAGAGAATGTCTATCAAGGAGGCGCTAGAGCATGAGGTGAGTTTCAATGCAGCTGAAACAGCTTTTGTGATGTTGTACTTACATCCTCCACTTCTGATTATAGTGGCTGACCCAGGTAAACGTGCACGGGAAGCGGAGACAGAACACGCTACAAGCCTCTGAATCTAGAGGATCGGAACAACATAGCGGATCGGAACAACGTGGAGGGTCGGCACATCAGAGTCAAAGACATGGTGACAAGAAAAAGAAAAGAGGCTAGCCAGAATATCAGAGTAGTTACTAGGAAATACTGCCTGTAATAGGTGACATTGAAAACGTAATAAAATAGAATCTTTGAACTCCACAGGATACTTTTTCTTGACATCCTACTGAGTTGGAAGAGCCTGGTGTTGTGATGTTATTCCTGTTCAATTCAAATACGTACATTCGGAAAAGAGGTCATGGCTACTCTCTTCACTGTCTTTGCCTTGCACCTACCATATCCTCCGCACGGCACGAGAAGGCTATTAGTCCAAACAGAATGAGAGAACAATTCTCCTAATCTATCCAACTGTTCTCGTGATTCTTCTCCCAGCGGATAAGTCTCTGCATCAGGTCTCCCCATTCGTTCTCCGTCCGTATTCCATCTAACCATTGCTCTATAGCAAGAGAGCCACGGTCTTCAACCCGTTTCCAGGCTCTCCATAGCGTCTGGAATTCCTCGAACCTCAGCCGTCTCCACTGCTCAACATAAGGCCTCCCGTCATCCGGAACAGCACCTCGATCCTTTAAGAAGTTGAGAAGACCTTCCTCATACACATATGACGCATTTCCAAAACCGTCCACATCCTCCAGCCGATGACCGACGCGATATGGATCATACCCGCGTTCATAATAATGTGCCTCTCTTTTACGCAGTGAGTTGAGCATTTCGTGTCGAGATGGAAGAATCCCAGGGTTTGCAATAGCATGTGCGACAAGCATTGCTTGTGCAAAGTCCGTAGGACAGTTAGCTACAAGCGCGTTGAGACCAACGAACGACAGTGCCGTTGGAGGATAGGATGATGCAAGCGAGAATATATGTTCGTGTAAAGGATATATGTACCGCAAGTTCGTCGTAATATGTGTTGGATGGGGATAAGATTCGTTTGCGCTTGGGGAAATGAGGAGAGCGTCTCCAGCTGTGAGAAACGGGGCGCGAAGTTCGTAACCCGTCCCCAGTACGACTGCATCAACATCATTGGCAACCGTACCATCCATGAACACAACGCCATCCGCTGTAAAATGCGAAATCCCAGGCTTAAGAATATATCGTTCATTGAGGCGATTGGGTGGATTTCCGCTTCTCAATGAGAGGAATATCTGAAGATATGTGAATATTTGACTAAATCAAATCTGCAACCTAAAGCAATTCATATAATTCTAAGTTCTTACCTTATGACAATGAGAAGCTGTATACAGAACGACATCCCTTGCACTTGCTCCGCCTCCAACGACAAGTACATTTCTGCCTGCGTATTTCGTTCCGTTCCTCCAATACATTGAGTGCAAGATCTCCCTACTCTTGTTTGCAGTCAGCCAGTCATCCTGACCTGGCCACGTCGGAATACGAGGATAATGATAATGCCCATTAGCTGCGATAAGATGGTCAAATAATCCATGTTGCTCCAGATCTGCGTTTTGGTGTCTTGATGTAATGTTCCACTTTCCCGTAGTCGAGTTCCCTATCCATTCGGTTCGGACAACACTCGTGTTGAAACGTATATATTGTATAAGCCCATAGTGTTTTGCGAAATCATAATGGTATTGGGAGACGTATTCATGAGTAGGGAAGACGGGAGTCATTGGCGGAAATGGAAAATGTGGATAGGTCATAGTTGGATGTGGAGTGTTCGTCCTGAGGGATGGATAGAGTGGCGTTTCGGGCAACTTTGGTGGATGCGGGTCATTCAAATCAGGGAGCCTGCACAATAATTGGTTTTAAGGAAGGACAAATCGCGTGATACATACCATATGCCACTGACATTCCGGCGTTCTTCAAATAGCACAATTTCCCAGTTCTGGCGTACCTCCTGTGGTAACTCGAGTAGAGCTTTCAAAGCAGCCAGACCTGCACTCCCCGCACCGACAATGGCTATAGACTTATCACGGTTGGTAAGGGTTAGAGTATCCTCTCCAACACCAAACACTTTCTGCTCAAAAGCAGCGACAAAAGTAGTTGCCGACGAAAGAGCAAACAGAGCCAGGAACAACAGTCGACATCGGCGATGCACTTCGCTTAAGGAGGCCATGAACGCGTCAGAGAAAGGTTAGCCATGACTGAAAGTAGTGAGGTGCAGCATTGTCAGCCTCCACTCAGGTCATCCTAACGGTTCATGGCGTGATCGGGACCTGTGTTGCCTGGCATCGTTCCGTGAAGTCCGCGTTGGGCCCGTAATTTGACGTAGAGTAAGATGACAGGCATTTTTCGGGACAGCAAGCTTATACAGCCATGTTGTAGCCTCGAATAATTATTATGCTCAATAGATTTCAGAGGTGAAAAGCAGAGTTGACGCGTCTTGGTCGGGAAGTGACGTGCTTCGGAACAGTACAATAAGATTTGCTGACTCAGCGGCATCAACTCATTTCGACTTGCAAACTTGCAAAGACCCACACTCTGAGCTAGAAAAAAGGCCATTCCCGTCGCTCATACTGTACTCATAAGAAACAAACTCAGGTCAGGTCTAAGCAGGTCTGTGACAGTAAAAGAATTGCGTTAGGTGTATACGATTACTGTCATTTAATGATACTACGAATGCAGCAGGCGTTTGCTTCACGCGCTGGAACGCGTCGCATTCACGTGACACGCGTCAGTGGTTAGTGTGGCACATATTTTTTCGAGTCGAAGGCTTTGATTCCTTTATTCCACTTTTCGTGTTTCTCAGCGTCATATAGTCCTCAACGACCTAGAAGATGGCGCCCAAAGCGGGCGGAGTAAAGAAACTGGAAGGACCCACCGGAAGAAATGCCCGCAGAGCAAGTGCAAAGAAGACGAACTCTACGACAATGGAGGACGTCGAGCCAGCAATTCATCCATCACAGTCTAGCAGTGATGACGGGTATACTATTTCTTCAGTCTATCCACGCTGCTCAGCATTTGAAATATCTACGACAGACTTATGGCAACAATAGCTCAGCAAATGCAAGGTTAAAGCGCTTGTTGCCACACAATACCGCTGTGCTAATGCACTCATCCTCAGCGTCTATGGAGAAAAAGAAGAAAGAAAGAGAAGCCAAATTGCTTCAGATGGCCCAGACTGAGCTTAGTAAAGTCGTACGTGCGGGAAGTAGTACACTTCAGAAAAACGCTGAGGTATTATGTGCTAGTTTGCAGAGAAGGCACACGACTTTGCGGACGGCGTAAAAGATATGTGCGTTGCTCTCTGTGCCAGCTTCGCTAGTATACATGACTTTACTCGATCTGACTGCGCAATTGTGCCTCAGAGAAAAGATCTATACCAATTTTAAAGACACTTACGCTACCAACGAGGACCATATACGAAGACTTTGGGAAGCAATCTTGAATGAACAGGCGAAATTTCAGGCTTGCTGTTTATCTTTGTGATGCGTTCTGCCATCTAATCATTACTTGTTGCAGAGTTTCATAGAGGAAAAGCAGGAATTGACTTCGGAGCGCGAAAGGCATCGTGAAACGGAACACATTCAAGCTCTAGCGCATTGTCGAAAGGCGTGTGAAGGTAATAATGTTCCAATATCTGATACAAAGATCGTTCACAACCGTTTTAAGAGTCTCAGCGTCTCGTACAATCCCTCGGTTCAAGCTAGTGGCCCACTTCGTCTTATTCTGACGACAACCACGAAAGGAGAACTGCCTTCCAAGTCGTTGATATTTTCTCGCTCTATATCTGCCGTTCTTGTTGACTGTAGCTTTGTCTTTCTTCTTTTAATCTTCATTGCTTGCCGATCAAGATGCGGCCTCAATCTACTTAAGTCAGCTATATCTGAACGCTATGATACCCTTTGCTCAGCTCATGCCGCTGGAGACTCTGATTCCGAGATTCGCTGTGTATAGCTCGCGTAAATCTTTTTACATTGGGTCGTCCGGTCCACTGGTGGTCAGAGGCCTATTCAACCACTCGAATTCATTATTATCGAATCCTTTCATGCTACTTGCGATTAGAGAACGCCACAGCGTCTAGAGCACGGCAACTAGTATATCATCAACATCACTCTCGGCGAAATTTTTAAGCGTCAATACTATACCCAAGGTTCCTGTGCCAGTCGTGAATCGGTATATGCGCAACCATCGTCAAATCAAGTGTCTGTATCCTCGGGAGCAGTATGTCGTCTGAGTTTCGTAAAGCGATGAAGTATACTGCACAGCGTCTTGGAGTAGACCCGATAACAGGTTCCGATGATACTGGGAGGATGTAACGCTAGGTGATAATGTGATGCTTGATCAACTTTCAGATTTCGTCGGAAATTTTATATTGTCAAAATGATGTTCTCTTTGTTAAGCCATCTGCACGTTCAGGAGGTACTCTCGGCAGATTTACATGGGACAAAGCCTTGATAAAATTGGGATTAAAAGGGGAAATTTTGGTCATCAACAGAATCAATCATGTAGACGATGGGACGATCGAGGTCTGGCCTCCAACGAAACCAGACCTGTGATTGATGGTACGGTGTTGATCTCCGTTTTCAATGAATTGCCGGTCGGCATCCCTCCCATCATCTCATCTCCGTCTCTATCTGCAGCAAGCTACATCGTCAAGAGAATTGTTTAACTTCCCATCGGAAGAGATGCGTGAACAGCAGTGAACCATCAGATTCGGACTTTGTATCTGTCCATTTCCAGGGTCTGAGCACCTGCAACGACTCGAAAAGCAAGCAATATTATACTGCGGCAGTAAACCGATCTCAAAGCCAAGAAGAAAAGTATTGCATTTCTTACAGTTTTTTCGCCTATACAAGCTCATTTCTCCCATCTATGTGGATATCTGGATATCTAATGCAGGTATCAAAATGGGTATGTTTCCTCATCTGAGTATCCACCCGACCGTTGCATCATTTATTCTTCATCTCTATCAATTCCTATCATGAACCGGGTGTTATTAGGAAGAAATGGTACATACATGGGAAGTGAGTGTGCAGAATGGGCCTTGTGGTTGATCCCTCCAACGTCTGGCACACATCACTTGACTTCGTTCGACCGTGACCGCGCTGTAGAACAGCGGGTTCTAAATTAAAAATACGACAAAACAATGGCAGTTAATACTACGACTCCGTTTGATACGCCGTCTTTGTCTGCATTACTTGAAACATTCCAACAGGTTGCACACGATGAGCAGCCAGTAAAAGTATGGGGTTGTTCCTTATACAGTGTGCACGATCTTACTTCCTTTTCAGTACATTACAGGTGCATAATCTGTTTTAATCGTCCGAAATATTGGGCCCTGATGAGTTGTGACCGCAGTCTCTGCATTCGTGATTATGCTATACGATAATCTCATAACACTTCCAGAGTAAGTCCGTCTCTCACTCTCACATCATTTGACATCATAAAATCTACGATACTACAGAGAGGCACATCTGTGTAAACACCGAATTGATGAAAACGGACGCTAATAATTGCC
>NW_006760389.1:1786892-1794742 GCF_000271605.1 Fomitiporia mediterranea MF3/22
ATTTTTAAATTTTAAACTTTCTAAACCCTTTTAAACTTTTGCCACCCTTCATTCTATTCATTACCCCTTTTAGTTTAGTGCCAATTCCTTTATAGTGTAAACATAGACCCTTCTACACTAACTGCCACCCTTACTGTCCTACCAGATCAGTAGTTACAAGCAGACCTAACTTAATATGTGTAGACCTCTATCTAAGAGGCCTTTACTAACTACATGCCTCTAGCCCCTTTAGAACCTGTTCTAATTGTTCTAGAAGTTGTAATCTGTTCTAGAAAGAAAGTACATATAGTCTACCCTTTAGACTTTAATAGGTAGTACTTTAAGGACTTCCAGCACTAAGTTGAACTATACATAGCTACTACTTTAACCAATCTATCCTTAGATCTTAATTGTCAGCAACAGTGTAGAGGGGACCTGAAGGCTCAGTAAGGGGACCCAGGCTACAACTATCCTACACAACAGAAATACAGAACACAAGTACTAGAACATAGTCAGAACAGGCAGAACAGGCAGAGAGAGAGAGTAAGACAAGAGTAGAGTATATAGAGTGAGTCTAAGAGTACAGGACTATCTAGAGTAGACAAGATTAAGACTACAGGACTAGTCTGATCTTGTATACCTATATATACTAAACTACACAAGAGTACTCAGGGAGTATAAGCTACTAAGAATAATAAGCTATAAAGAATGAAAGAAAGGAATGTCAAAGATAAAGGTACAAAGAATGAAGGGATAGACAAAGGGTAAGAGACTATAGAATGAACAGAGAATGAAGGAGTAGTCAAAGGAATAGAATAATAAAGTAAGGAAGGGTAGTAGTAAGAGTTAGTACACATATAGTTTATAGACAGTACTCCTAAGAGATAGAAGTTCTGAGTTCTAGTACAGAAGAGTGTAGAACCCTCAGAACTGAAGGTAAGAGAGTGGAGGATTGTAACATCATCCCCCCTCTAAAACCAATTGTTCTGATTGGTAAACATAGGGCTCAGTTAGTAGCTTAGGTATAGGTTAGAATAGTAAGGCTTGGAAATCTGTAAGGCTGAGTTTGTACAGAGTACTAGGATGAAGCTGATAGAAGTCTTAGATTGCTTTAGGAGTATGGGTGAGGTTCTCAGCAGGTTTCTAAGTACACTCCTCAACTGAGTACCCTTTCTAGTAAACAAGAAATTTGAGTTTTCTACATAGTAGCTTAGTATCTACTATGTACTCTACTTTGTATTCTGGTTCAGAACTAATGAGTTCTAGTAGAGGTAGTAGGGGTCTTTGTTGTGAAGGAAAACCTAGATTGTAGTACTAAGACAGTAGAACCTTGTTAAACACTGAGTGTATGTACTTCTATATTGCTGGAAGTTAGAGTTTGTAGGTAGAGGTACTAACCTTCTTTTCAATAACAAAGGGTCTAAAGTGCTTATTGTCTAACTTCTTCATTAGACAATCTGTGGTCAGGTTAGTAGCTTCTAGCATAACTTTGTTACTAGGCTAGTAATCCTCAGCTACAAACCTCTTCCAATCATAGTTCTACTTTATGACTTGTACTACCTTTTCTAAAAGAGCTTGTGTGTCCTCCCTAGTTCTGTGTATCTGTTCTACAAAGTCTGTTACAGATTCAGAACTGTCATTCCAGTTCAGAACTGTCCTCTAGTATAGATGTCTCTTATAATTGAGGAAGAATAGGGATTGTTCTGTTATAGAGTGTTACTAGTTATTGTGTACAAATTCTACTAGAGCTAGCCATTCAGACTAATCTGATTACTGATGATTAATAAACATCTAGAGGTGTTACAGTTCTCTGCTCTTGTACCTTCAGTTCCAAGGGTTCTGCACCCTTCCATACTAGAACTCAGGACTTCCGTCCCTTGGGGGCACTGTCTATGAACTATATGTGTGCTGACTCTTGCCACTACCCTTCCTTACTTCATCATTCCATTCCTTTGACCACCCCTTCATTCTTTGTATCATTCTATGGTCTCTTACCCTTTATCCATCCCTTCATTCTTTGTACCTTTATCTTTGACATTCCTTTCTTTCATTCTTCATGGCTCATCATTCTTAGTGGCTCATGCTCCCTGAGTACTCTTGTGTAGTTTAGTATATATAGGTGTACAAGATCAGACTGGTCCTGTAGTCTTGATCTTGTCTACTCCAGGTAGTCCTGTACTCTTAGACTCACTCTATATACCCTACTCTTGTCTCACTCTCTCTCTCTGCCTGTTCTACAAGTTCTGACTATGTTCTGGTGCTTGCATTCTGTATTTCTGTTGTGTAGGATAGTTGTAGCCTGGGTCCCCTCACTGAGCCTTCAGGTCCCCTCTATACTGTTGCTGACATCAGATCAAGACTACTCATTACCACCCTACAACTCTCCTATGTTTTGGGTATCAGTACTTGCTGTTGCATTGATCTCTTTCCTTTGTCCTAACCCTTTTACATTTTTAAATTTTAAAAAACTTTCTAAACCCTTTTAAACTTTTGCCACCCTTCTTCTATTCATTACCCCTTTTAGTTTAGTGCTGATCCCTTTGTAGTGTAGACATGGACCCTACTACACTGACTGCCACCCCTGCTGTCCTGCCAGATCAGCAGTTATAAGCAGAACTAGCTCAATATGTACAGACCTCCATCTAAGAGGCCTTTACCAACCACATGCCCCCAGCTCCTTTGGAACCTGTTCCAATTGTTCTGGAAGTCACAACCTGTTCTAGAAAGAAAGTGTATGTAGCCCACCCTTCAGACTTTAATGGGCAGCACTTTAAGGACTTCTAGCACCAAGTCAAACTATATGTGGCTGCTACTTTGACTGATCTATCCTCAGATCTTGATTGTGTCCTATTTGTCCTCTCCTTCATGAAGGAAGGCAACACAGCCACCTGGGCCCAGAACTGGATCAAAGGTCATTGGATCAGAAGCCTGATCTGACTTCAGAACAATGAGTCATACTCAGAATTCATGAGGCAGCTCTGTACTTCCTTCATCAATCTGAATGAGAAGTGTAATGTGTAGAACAAGCTTGTGTCTCTGTAACAGAGCAAACGTTCTGCCAATGCCTTCTTTCAGGAGTTTGATATCCTGGCCTGGAAGGCAGGATTCATGCTTGGGTTTAATGATGTCCTCATCAGAATGCTTGAAAAAGCTCTTCACCTGGAACTGGTCAATAAGATTCTCAGAATGATGCTGGAACTAGTCACCTACACTAAGTGGAAGACACACACTATCTCCTTCAACCAAGCTGTAGCTTGGATGTGTTAAGTCTGTACAGAATGCTTACACATGTGTCTGGCTCTGACAGTTCTGAGCCCTTAGATCAATCTGCCTGTAATTTGTGATCAATCTGTTCTGATAGACATTAGAGAAGCCTGAAAGTAAGGAGCATGCTTTGCCTGCAGAAAGTCAGGGCACCAAATTAAGGACTGTCTGCAGAAGCAACAGTACATCTGTCAGGTTATTAGAGTAATGATGAGTGACAAGCAGGATTTGTGGTAAGAAGCCTTTTCTGCAAATCTGGAAGTCACCTCAGAACTCTCAGACCCTGACTACATACTCTAGGATTTTGTGGAGGCCCAACAGTGAATGTAGTACTAAAGGGCTATAACTCAGATTTTTTAATAGCTACTTTTGATTCAATGGACACTGTAGGATTAGAAGTAAATAAAGTAAGAAAAGTAGAAAAAGTAGAAAAAGTAGAAAAAATAAATCAACAAAATTATTTATTAGAAAGAAAAAAGTCAAAAACAAAAGTAGATAGTTCTCCTATTTCTTCTGATTCTTTTGATTCTTCTCTTTGCACTTCATCCGAGTCTAAATCTACACAATCTGACCTACCACTTCTGTGTTCTAAGACCTCAGAACGTTCAGAACATTACCCAGCCCTGTTCACCACTCAGTAGTTTGTCTGTAGTATCAAGTAGGGATGGCCTCAGCTGAGTTCACAGCTGAGGACATGAGTCCATCCTTATTGAAAGAGAGAGGTTAATGAGGAAATGTTAGCACATATACTCACCCTCTTGGACAACAAGGCTGCACAAGCTGTATGTTCCCTTCAGAACAAGCAGCAGTTCATCTGAGAATGTTCTGGACACTAGCTCTAGGTCCCTGTCCTCTTAGCTCCTTTCTTAGGATCCCCCCAGATCTGAACAACAGTTCTGGTAGACAGTGGATGCACTGGTTTGTGTATTAATGAGGCCTTCATGTAGGAACACCACCTCCCTACTCAACACGTTCTACTTCCAATCCTGGTATACAATGTAGACAGAACCCTGAACTAGAATAGTTGGATCACTAAGTTTGTCCAACTACAGATGACCATTCAGGATCATGAGGAAAGCATTGAGTTTAGAGTCACTAACCTTAGAAAGACAGATGTCTTTATTGGATTCAAATGGCTCAAGGCTCACAACCCTACCATTAACTGGTTAGAGTAGACACTTGTATTCAATTAGTGTTCTGAGTCTTACAGCTACCTTGTACTACTGTTCTGAGTGGATACAGACACTTCTAATGTTACTAACAGTTCTAATGAAGGTGACTAGTTGTTCTTCTTCAACTGGGATAAATATGTGGATACATATTTCAGTCAAGGCAGAATAGAGTCAATCTAAAGGATGTCTAAGACAGAACCAGTCTGGAACCCCCTCAGAACAACTCTACTCTAGAATGCACACAGACCCAGCCTGCCAGATTTTGTCTGAGAGTTCCCTGAAGTCTTCAGTGAAGAGGAATTTGACTAGCTTCCTAAACACTGTTCCTAGGACCATGCAATTGAATTGACCAAGGGTTTCCAACCTAAGGATTGTAAGGTCTACCTACTCAACAGAGACAAGCAGGAGGTGCTTGATGAGTTCCTTCAGGAAAATCTTTGGAACAGCTGGATCTGACCCTCAAAGTCCCCTATAGCCTCCCCTTTCTTCTTTGTCAAAAAGAAAGATAGGAAGCTCTGCCTAGTCTAGGATTATCATTGTCTTAATGAGGGTACTGTCAAAAACAAGTACCTACTCCCTCTGATTCAGGAGCTCATTGATAAGACACATACATCCAGGGTTTTCACTAAGTTGGATGTTTGATAGGGGTACAATAATATTTGGATCTGAGACAGAGATGAGTGGAAGGCTGTGTTCTAAACTAATTACAGATTGTACAAACTGACTGTAATGTTCTTTAGACTAACTAACTTGCCTGCAATGTTCCAGTCATTCATGAATCACATCCTTACAGATCTGATTGACTTGGGGCACATTAGTGTGTATCTGGACAACATTCTGATCTTCACCTAGACAATTGAGCACTATTACCAACTGATCCAAGCAGTTCTACAATGGCTCTGAGATAATAAACTGTTCCTCCAAGAAGCAAAGTACTCTTTTGTACAGGAGTTAGTAGATTATCTGGGCTTTGTGATTGGTGGAGGAGAGGTCTGTATGGATCTGGCAAAAGTGACTGTAGTTTAGAACTGGCTACAACCTCAGAACCTGAAACAGGTCCAAGTGTTCCTTAGGTTTACAAACTACTACTGATGCTTCATTTGAGGCTTTAGTACCATTGCCCAGCCCCTTCATGATCTCACTGGCAAGGATGTTCCTTAGCAATAGGATGATCAGCAGTAGTCTGTGTTTGAGTCCCTCAAGTAGGCCATCACTAGTAAGCCTGTATTAGTAGTTCTGACAGTTGTGGACAAGTTCTGAGTCAAAGCCAACTCTTCTGACTTTGCAAATGGAGCAGTACTGTCCTAGTTCATTGACAGAAAGTAGTGTCTGATAGTGTTCTGATCAGAATCCCTCTCTGTAACAGAACAGAACTACCCTATCTATGACAAGGAACTCCTTACAATTGTCTGTTCCCTGGAAGAGTAGTGTCAATATCTCCTCAGTATAGTGTAGAAGTTTGAGATCTGGAGTGATCACCTTAATCTCTAGTACTTCTAAGTGCCTCAGAAGCTCAACTGCTGTTAGGCCTGCTGGATGTTAGAACTGTAGGACTACAACTTTGTACTGACCTACAAACCTGGAACACAAATGACAAAAGCTGATTTACTCTCAAGACAAGTAGGTTATAAAAGGGGGGAGAATGATAACAAAAATCTTGTTCTCCTAGACAATTCCTGTTTCACATCCAAGACAATCTAAGAGATCTGACTTGAATCCAAGGATGTCAACTTTGTCACTTGTATACAGTAAGCTCTAAGACACACATAGGACCAGGTTGTAGTGAAACAACTGGAGAAGCAGGCTAGGGATTGGGAGGAGGATGAGGATAGACAGGTTTACTAGGAAGGCCAACTGTATGTTCTGAAGGATCAGAAACTGTGAGAGGACATTGTCTAAGCTTATCACAACAATCTGACCACAGAACATCTGGGACAACACAAAATGTAGGAACTCATCACTCAGAACTACTAGTGGCCCAGAATGTAGAGGGAAATCCTGAAGTACATGACTGGTTACAATATGTGCCAACAGACTAAGGCCCACCAGACAAGGGTTTGGGCCCCCCTACATCTGTATTGGATCCTGGATTACCCTTAGGAAGAAGTCTTGGTGGACCTGATTAGCAAGCTACTCAAGTCTTAGGGTTACAATACTATCTGTGTGATTGTCAACTGATTCTCCAAGCAAGTCCATATGGTTCTGACCTGAACAGAACTCACTTCCAAAGGCATGGCACACATTTATCAGGATCATGTCTTCCAGTTGTACAGACTCCCTCAGAAGCTCATTCATGATTACAGACTGTAATTCAAGTCAAAATTTATGTAGGACTTGTATGTGCTTCTCAGAATTCAAGGGAACCCTTCTACTGCCTATCACCTGCAGACTGACAGTCAAACTGAGTGAGTCAATCAGGAGATTGAGCTCTACCTCTAGATGTTCATCAATCATTAGTAATTGGATTGGTCTGAATGGCTAGCTCTGGCAGAATTTGTGCACAATAACTGGCAACACTCTATAACAGGACAGTCCCCATTCTTCCTCAATCATGAGAGACATCTGTACCAGGGGACAGTTCCAAACTGGAACAGTAGTTCTGAATCTGTAACAGACTTTGTAGAACGGATGTACAGAACCAGGGAGGATGCACAAGCTCTTTTAGAAAAGGTAGTGTAAGTCATAAAGCAGAACTATGATTGGAAGAGGTCTGTGGCCAAGGATTACCAGCCTGGTGACAAAGTTATGCTGGAAGCCACTAACCTGACCACAGATTGCTTAATGAAGAAGTTGGACAACAAGTGCTTTGGACCCTTTGTTATTAAAAAGAAGGTCAGCACCTCTGCCTACAAACTCTAACTTCCAGCAACATGGAAGTGCATACACCCAGTGTTTAACAAGGTTCTACTGTCTTGATACTATGATCTGGGTTTTCCTTTGTAACAAAGACCCCCACTGCCTCTACCAGAACTCATCAGTTCCAAACCAGAATACAAAGTAGAATACATAGCAGATGCTAAGCTAGTGTGTAGAAAGCTCAAGTTCCTTATTCACTGGAAGGGATACTCAGTTGAAGAACACACTTGGGAACCTGCTGAGAATCTCACCCATGCTACTAAGGCAATCTGAGACTTTTATTGACTTCATCCAGATGCTCTGTAACAACTCTGCCTCACAGATTTCCAAACCCTACTGTTCCAACCTATGCTCAAGCTGCTGACCAAGCCTAATGCTCACCAATCAGGATGATTGGTTTTAGAGGGGGGGTGATGTTACAGTTCTCTACTCTTGTACCTTCAGTTCTGAGGGTTCTACACCCTTCTGTACTGGAACTCAGGACTTCTGTCCCTCAGGGGTGCTGTCTATGAACTATATGCATACTGACTCTTGCCACTACCCTTCCTTACTTCATCATTCTATTCCTTTGACCACCCC
>NW_006760389.1:1813711-1856231 GCF_000271605.1 Fomitiporia mediterranea MF3/22
CTATATTGTATACTAGGATTAAAGTAAAATACATTGAGTAGAGAGGTAGTGTTTCTATATAAAAGACCTTATTAATATACAAACTAGTGTATTTACTGTCTACTAGAGTTATTGTTCAAATCTGAGAGGATTCTA
Source organism: Fomitiporia mediterranea MF3/22 (assembly GCF_000271605.1). Taxonomy (NCBI): domain Eukaryota; kingdom Fungi; phylum Basidiomycota; class Agaricomycetes; order Hymenochaetales; family Hymenochaetaceae; genus Fomitiporia; species Fomitiporia mediterranea. The sequence continues at coordinate 1,813,847 of NW_006760389.1, forward strand.
AGAAGGGAGCTAAGAGGACAGGAACCTAAAGCTAGTATTTAGAATATTCTTAGATAAACTACTACTTGTTCTGAAAGGAATGTACAGCTTGTACAGTCTTGTTGTCTAAGAGAGTAAGTATATATACTAACATTTCCTTAGTAACCTCTCTCTTTTAATAAGGACAGACTTATGTTCTCAGCTGTAAGCTCAGCTAAGACTATCCCTACTTAATACTATAAACAAACTACTAAGTAGTAAATAAGGTTAGATAGTGTTCTAAACATTCTAAGATCTTAGAACACAGAAGTAACAAGTTAGATTGTATAGATTTAGACTTGGATAAAGTATAAAGAGAAGAATCAAAAGAATCAGAAGAAATAGGAGAACTATCTACTTTTGTTTCTAACTTTTTTCTTTCTAATAAATAATTTTGTTAATTTATTTTTTCTACTTTTTCTACTTTTTCTACTTTTCTTACTTTATTTACTTCTAATCCTACAGTGTCTATTAAATCAAAAGTGACTATTAAAAAATCCAAGTTATAGCTCTTTAGTACTGTATTCACTGTTAGGCCTCTACAAAATCCTAGAGTGTATAGTTAGGGTTTAGGAGTTCTGAGGTGACTTCTGGATTTGTAGAAAAGGCTTCTTACTATAAATCCTACTCATTACTCATTATTACTCTAATAACCTGACAAATATATTGTTACTTCTGTAGACAGTCCTTAATCTAGTGCCCTGACTTTCTGTAGGCAAAGTATACTCCTTACTTTCAGGCTTCTCTAATGTTTATTAGAACAGATTGATTGTGAATTACAGGCAGATCAATCTAAGGGCTCAAAACTGTTAGAGCTAGACACATGTACAGACATTCTACACAGACTTGACACATCTGAGCTGTGGCTTGGTTGAAGGAGATGGTACACATCTTCCACTCAGTGTAGGTGACTAGTTCTAGTATCATTCTGAGAATCTTATTAACTAGTTCTAGGTGAAGAGCTTTTTCAAGCATTCTAATAAGGACATTATCAAACCTAAGCATGAATCCTACCTTCTGAGCCAGGATATTGAACTCCTGAAAGAAGGTATTAGTAGAATGTTTGCCCTGTTACAGAGACACAAGCTTGTTCTGTATATTGTACTTCTTATTTAGATTAATAAAGGAAGTACAGAGCTGTCTTATGAATTCTGAGTACAACTCATTATTCTAAAGTTGGATCAGGCTTCTAATCTAATGACTTTCAATCCAGTTCTAGGCCCAGGTGGTTACATTACCTTCCTTCATAAAGGAGAGGACAAATAGGACACAATCAAGATCTAAGAATAGATCAGTCAAAGTAGTAGCTATATATAGTTTGACTTAGTACTGAAAGTCCTCAAAGTGTTACCTATTAAAGTCTGAAGGGTAAGCTACATACACTTTCTTTCTAGAACAGGTTGTAACTTCCAGAACAATTAAAACAGGTTCTAAAGGGGCTAAGAGTATATAGTTAGTAAAGGCCTCTTAGATAAAGGTCTACACATATTAAGCTAGTTCTGCTCATAACTACTAATCCAGTAGGACAGTAAGGGTGACAGTCAGTGTAGGAGGGTCTATGTTTACACTACAAAGGAATTGATACTAAACTAAAAGGGGTAATGAATAGAAGAAGAGTAGTAAAAGTTTAAAAGGGTTTAGAAAGTTTAAAATTTAAAAATGTAAAAGGGTTAGGACAAAGGAAAGAGATTGACACAACAGTAAGTACTAATACTTAAAATGTAAAAGAGTTGTAGAGTAGTAATAGGTAGTCTTGATCTAATGTCAGTAACAGTGTAGAGGGGACCCAAAGACTTAGTAAGGGGACTCAGGCTACAACTATTCTACACAACAGAAATACAGAATGTAAGTACTAGAATGTAGTCAGAACTTGTAGAACAGGTAGAGAGAGAGAGTGAGACAAGAGTAGAGTATATAGAGTAAGTCTAAGAGTACAGGACTATCTAGAGTAGACAAGATTAAGACTACAGGACTAGTCTGATCTTGTATACCTATATATACTAAACTACACAAGAGTACTTAGGAAGTATGAGCCACTAAGAATGATAAGCTATAAAGAATGAAAGAAAGGAATGTTAAAGATAAAGGTACAAAGAATGAAGGGATAGACAAAGGGTAAGAGACTATAGAATGAATAGAGAATGAAGGAGTAGTCAAAGGAATAGAATGATGAAGTAAGGAAGGGTAGTAGTAAGAGTCAGTACACATATAGTCTATAGACAGTGCCTCTGAGGGACAGAAGTCCTGAGTTCTGGTACAGAAGGGTGTAGAACCCTTAGAACTGAAGGTAAGAGAGTAGAGGATTGTAACATTAATTGTGTCCTATTTGTTCTCTCCTTTATAAAGGAAGGTAATACAGCTACTTAGGCCTAGAACTAGATTGAAGACTATTAGATTAGAAGACTGATCTGACTTTAGAACAATGAGTCATATTTAGAATTCATAGAGTAGCTCTGTACTTCCTTTATTAATCTGAATAAGAAGTATAATGTGTAGAACAAGCTTGTGTCTCTATAACAGAGCTAACATTCTACTAACACTTTCTTTCAGAAGTTTGATATCCTAGCCTAGAAGGTAGGATTTGTACTCAGGTTTAATAATGTTCTTATTAGAATGCTAGAAAAAGCTCTTTACTCAGAACTAGTTAATAAGATTCTTAGAATAATACTAGAACTAGTTACTTACACTGAGTAGAAGACACACACTATTTCCTTTAACTAAACTGTAGCTTAGATATATTAAGTCTATACAGAATGCTTACACATGTGTTCAGTTCTGACAGTTCTGAGCCCTCAGATCAATCTGCCTATAATTCACAATCAATCTATTCTAATAAACATTAGAGAAGCCTGAAAGTAAGGAGTATACTTTACCTGTAAAAAGTTAGAGTACTAGATTAAGGACTACCTATAAAAGTAACAGTATATCTGTTAGGTCATTAGAGTAATAATGAGTGACAAGTAGGATTTGTAGTAAGAAGCCTTTTCTACAAATCTGGAAGTCACCTTAAAACTTCTAGACTCTAACTATATACTCTAGGATTTTGTAGAGACTTAATAGTGAATGTAGTACTAAAGGGTTATGACTCAGATTTTTTAACAGTTACTTTTAATTCAATAGACACTATAGGATTAGAAGTAAATAAAGTAAGAAAAGCAGAAAAAGTAGAAAAAGTAAATCAACAAAATTATTTATTAGAAAGAAAAAAGTTAAAAACAAAAGTAGATAGTTCTCTTATTTCTTCTGATTCTTTTGATTCTTCTCTTCATACTTTATTCAAGTCTAAATCTATACAATCTAACCTACTACTTTTACATTCTAAGATCTTAGAACATTCAGAATACTATCTAGCCCTGTTTACTACTTAGTAGTTTGTTTATAGTATTAAGTAAGAATAGTCTCAGCTAAGTTTACAGCTGAGAACATGAGTCTGTCCTTGTTGAAAGAGAGAGGTTAATAAGGAAATGTTAGTACATATACTTACCCTCTTAGACAATAAGGTTGTACAAGCTGTATGTTCCTTTCAGAACAAGTAGTAGTTTATTAGAGAATGTTCTAGACACTAGCTTTAGGTCTCTATCCTCTTAGCTCTCTTCTTAGGATCCTCCCAGATCTGAACAATAGTTCTAGTAAACAGTAGATGTACTAGTTTGTACATTAATAAGGCCTTTGTGTAAGAACACTACCTCCCTACTTGACACATTTTACTTCCAATCCTAGTATACAATGTAGACAGAACCCTAAACTAGAATGGTTGGATTACTAAGTTTGTCTAACTATGAATGACTATTCAGGATTATAAGGAAAGTATTAAGTTCAGAGTCACTAACCTTAGAAAGACAGATGTCTTTATTAGATTCAAATGGTTTAAGGCTTACAACCCTACTATTGACTAGTTAGAGTAAACACTTGTATTTGATTAGTGTTCTAAGTCTTACAACTACTTTACACTACTGTTCTAAGTAGATACAAATGCTTCTAATGTTACTAACAGTTCTGATAAAGGTAACTAGTTGTTCTTCTTCAACTAGAATAGATATATAAACACATATTCTAGTTAAAGTAGAATAGAGTTAATCTGAAGAATGTCTGAGACAGAACCAGTCTAGAACCCTCTTAGAATAACTCTACTCTAGAACACACATAGACTCAGTCTGTTAGATTTTGTCTAAGAGTTCCTTAAAGTCTTTAGTAAAGAGGAATTTGACTAGCTTCCTAAACACTGTTTCTAAGACTATACAATTGAATTAACTAAGAGTTTCTAACCTAAGGATTGTAAGGTCTACCTACTTAATAGAGACAAGTAGGAGGTGCTTGACAAGTTCTTTTAGGAAAATCTTTAGAACAGTTAGATCCAACCCTTAAAGTCCTCTATAGCCTCCTCTTTCTTCTTTGTCAAAAAGAAAGATAGGAAGCTCTACCTAGTTTAGGATTATTATTGTCTTAATAAGAGTACTGTTAAAAACAAGTACCTACTCCTCCTGATTCAGGAGCTTATTAATAAGATGCATACATCTAGGGTTTTTACTAAGTTGGACATTTAATAAGGATACAATAATATTCAGATCTAAGATAGAGATGAGTAGAAGGCTGTGTTTCAAACTAATTACAAATTGTACAAACTAACTATAATGTTCTTTAGACTAACTAACTTGCTTATAACATTCTAATTATTCATGAATCACATTCTTACAGATCTGATTGACTTAGAACATGTTAGTATGTATCTAGACAACATTCTGATCTTTACTCAGACAGTCAAGCACTATTACTGACTAATTCAAGCAGTTCTATAATAGCTCTAAAATAATAAACTATTCCTCTAAGAAACAAAGTACTCTTTTGTACAGGAGTTAGTAGATTATCTAGACTTTATAATTAGTAGAGAAGAGGTTTACATGAATCTGGTAAAGGTAACTACAGTTTAGAACTGGTTATAACCTTAGAACCTAAAACAGGTCTAAGTGTTTCTTAAGTTTGTGAACTACTACTAATACTTTATTTACAGCTTTAGTACTATTACCTAGCCTCTTCACAATCTTACTAGTAAAGATGTTCCTTGACAATAGGATGATTAGTAACAGTCTGTGTTTGAGTCTCTCAAGCAGGCTATTACTAGTAAGCCTGTATTAACAGTTCTAACAGTTGTAGACAAGTTCTGAGTCAAAGCTGATTCTTCTAACTTTACAAATAGAGTAGTACTATTCTAGTTCATTGACAGAAAGTAGTATCTGATAGTGTTCTAATTAGAATCCCTCTCTGTAACAGAACAGAACTACTCTATCTATAATAAGGAACTCTTTACAATTGTCTGTTCTCTAGAGGAGTAGTGTTAATATCTCCTTAGTACTATACAGAAGTTTAAGATTTAGAGTAATCACCTTAATCTCTAGTACTTCTAAGTACCTTAGAAGCTCAACTACTGTCAAGCCTGCTAAATGTTAGAACTATAGAACTATGACTTTATACTAACCTACAAACCTAGAACACAAATGACAAAAACTGATTTACTCTTAAGACAAGTAAGTTATGAAAGGGGAGAGAATAATAACAAAAATCTTGTTCTCCTAGACAATTCCCATTTTGTGTCTAAGACAATCTAAGAGATCTAACTCAAATCTAAGAATATTAACTTTGTCACCTGTATATAGTAAGCTCTAAGACACACACAGAACTAGGTTATAATAAAGTAGTTAGAGAAGTAAGCTAAGGATTAGGAGAAGGACAAGGATGGACAGGTTTACTAGAAAGGCTGACTGTACATTCTAAAGGATTGAAAGCTGTAGGAGAACATTGTCTAAGCTTATTATAACAATCTGACTATAGAACATTTAGGTAGACACAAAACACAGGAACTTATTACTCAGAACTACTAGTAGTTAGGAATGTAGAGGGAAATCCTAAAGTATGTAACTAGTTACAATATGTACTAACAGACTAAGGCTTACTAGATAAGGGTTTAGACTCCTCTACATCTATATTAGATTCTGGATCACTCTTAGGAAGAAGTCTTAGTAGACCTGATTAGTAAGCTACCTAAGTCTTAGGGTTACAACACTATCTGTATAATTGTCAACTAATTCTCTAAGCAAGTCTATATAGTTCTGACTCAAACAGAACTCACTTCTAAAGACATAGTATGTATCTATTAGGATTATGTTTTCTAGTTGTACAGACTCTCTTAGAAGCTTATTCATAATTGTAGACTGTAATTCAAGTCAAAATTTATATAGAACTTGTATGTACTTCTCAGAATTCAAGGGAACCCTTCTACTATATATTATTTACAGACTAATAGTTAAACTGAGTAAGTCAATCAGGAGATTGAGCTCTACCTCTGAATGTTCATTAATTATTAGTAATTAGATTAGTCTGAATAGTTAGCTCTAGCAGAATTTGTACACAATAACTAGTAACACTCTATAATAGGACAGTCCCTATTCTTCCTTAATCATGAGAGACATTTGTACTAGGAGACAGTTTCAAACTGGAACAGTAGTTCTGAATCTATAACAGACTTTGTAGAACAGATACACAGGACTAGAGAGGATGTACAAGCTCTTCTAGAGAAAGTAGTATAAGTTATAAAGTAGAACTATAATTAGAAGAGGTCTGTAGCTAAGGATTACTAGCCTAGTAACAAAGTTATACTAGAAGCCACTAATCTGACCTTAGATTACTTAATGAAGAAGTTGGACAATAAGTACTTTAGACCCTTTGTTATTAAAAAGAAGGTTAGTACCTCTACCTACAAACTCTAACTTCTAACAATATGAAAGTGTATACACTTAGTGTTTAACAAGGTTCTGTTGTCTTAGTACTATGATCCTAGTTTTCCTTCACAACAAAGACCCCTACTACCTCTACCAGAACTCATTAGCTCTAAACCAGAATACAAAGTAGAGTACATAGTAGATACTAAGTTACTGTGTAGAAAACTCAAATTCCTTGTTTACTAGAAAGGGTACTCAGTTGAGGAGTACACTTAGGAACCTGCTAAGAACCTTACCCATACTCTTAAGACAATCTAAGATTTCTATCAGCTTCATTCTAGTACTCTACACAAACTCAGCCTTACAGATTTCCAAGCCCTACTATTCTGACCTATACTCAAGCTACTAACCAAGCCTAATGTTCACCAATCAGGACAATTAGTTTTAGAGAGAGGGTGATGTTACAGTTCTCTACTCTCATACCTTCAGTTTTAAGGGTTCTACACTCTTCTGTACTAGAACTCAGGGCTTCTGTCTCTCAGGGGTGCTGTCTATAAACTATATGTGTGTTAACTCTTACTACTACCCTTCCTTACTTCATTATTCCATTCCTTTGACCACCCCTTCATTCTTTGTTTGTTCTATAGTCTCTTACCCTTTGTCTATCCCTTCATTCTTTGTACCTTTATCTTTGACCTTCCTTTCTTTCATTCTTCATAGCTTATCATTCTTAGTAGCTTATACTTCCTGAGTACTCTTGTATAGTTTAGTATATATAGGTGTACAAGATCAGACTAGTCCTGTAGTCTTAATCTTGTCTACTCTAGATAGTCCTGTACTCTTAGGCTTACTCTATATACTCTACTCTTGTCTCACTCTCTCTCTCTGCCTGTTCTACAAGTTCTGGCTACATTCTAGTACTTACATTCCATATTTCTGTTGTGTAGGATAGTTGTAGCCTGGGTCCCCTTGCTGAGCCTTCAGGTCCCCTCTACACTGTTACTGACAATACTGTGTCTTACAGATGTAAACAGTAGTTTACATTGACTGTAGGAACTAATTTCTATTACACTAGTACTTCTTGTGTTTTACACTTAGTATAATACAAATAATAAAAGTAATTGTATTCTGATACATATAAGCTTACATATATCCAGAAACATATTATTATAGTACTTAATAGTATATCTATCTTATATAATATGTTAATAAGACAGAATTATTTTAATATATATTATATAATTGGTCCAGAGGTCCGGACTGGGTTCGGACCTGGACTGGACTGCTGGTCCAGTCCACAAGAGGTCCAGCTGGGTCCGGTCCGAGGTCCAGGATTTCATAAGAAATCGGTCCTGGTCCGGTTCACGGTCCAGCAAAAACCTGTCTGGACCGGACCTGGACCGGACCGCGGCAACTATATCAAGATTTCAACGAGTGCTCTGATCTTCTAATGAGGTGGTAGTTTGGTAATGATCTCCGTTTTCTATTTTTACCGTTACAAGTATTGATCTGCGATTGTCTCATCATCTCACCTCCGACTTTTACTCAGTCGACTGATTTATTTCATCAAAGAATACACAATTTCCATGGTACAGTATCTGTAAAGAGCATATAATCTGCAAATCCAGATTTCGTATATACCTGTTCCCGAAGTTGATGCTTCAATAATACACTACAATAAACTTCGTCAAAGCGGGGTTGAAAAGCCGTTGCGTTCTCTTCCTATTCTTCCCTATAAAGACCGACAGTTACCTTGTCTGCACAGATTTCTGAAACGGGTATCACGGGGTGTACGTTTTTCAATCTGTGTATCCATCTAACCATTGGATCAGTTGTCGCTGTCTCCATCTATTCCTGTTGAAGCATCCGTTGTGTACCTTGTGACATCAAGGACCCGTTTTATAAAAAGAAAGGAGCGTGCCGGGTCATCAGTCATCTTGTTTTTGGCCATTCCACAGCGTCTGGCGTACATATATAGGTACATTTGTCTGTGCTATGTGTAGCAGGTTCAATATCAGCAATACGACAAAGGGATGGCTAGTAATGCTTCGACTCCGTTTGGCACACAGGCCTTGTCTGGGTCATTTGAGATGCTCCGGCAGGTTGCACAAGATGAGCAATCAGTCAAAGTATGTGCTCTATTCCTTATACCGTGCATGGAGTCTAATTTCTTTTCCAGTACGTAGCAGGTGGATAACTCGTTTAAAGACCGTTCAGAATAATGAGATTGATTGAGTTGCAACCTCAGTTTCAGCGTTCGTAGTTATGTTATATAGTAACCTTTTAACGCTCCCAGAGTAAGTCCTTCTCTAACCTGTACACAGCTTAAAATATTTTAATATAATACTTTGCAGAGAGGCATGTGCAAAAAAAGTTGTACTGACAAGAAAAGCCTGCTGAATAATTACCCTAGCTTCTGCTGTTCTGGGATTCGAGGTGCACAAACGGTTCCGTCCTATTTTTTATGGTCAGATGGCCAGTACTGTCGGAGAGCCTGCTCTTCTTAATTTGTGAGCCGTTGATTTTGCTTCAAACTTTTGATCTTATATTCTAATGCAATCTGATATTTTCATTTCAGATTTGTTGAATTCCGGAAAATCTTCTATTGTGAGTACAATTTATCTCGAAGTGAATAAAAGTTCTTCTGACCACTGCCTGAAAGTTGTCAGTCGTTCTTTCAGATAAATATAAGTATTGAAAATGAATCATTTATTTTACTTAAGTTGTAAAGTAGAAATGCATCTCTCCACGTGGTGAGTACCATGCATATTGTGCATTTACTAATGTTTCTAAATACTGGTGGTATGTTGCTATTGTGTACAGGGGTGCTTTAGTATTCATGATCCCTTTGCAAGGTGAATATTTTAATCTGCAAATTCTTTCTCAGATGATAATACTAATATTCTCTGGAGCCATTATTATACTACGCACTACTGCTCTGTGGGGAAAGAGCCGATCTATCATTTATGTACTTCTTTCAACCACTATTGTGAGTGAAAACAAAACTAACAGCTGTATTTGCGCGTTCATAAAGACAATCGCGACTTGCAATTTTTCAGGCCACGGACTTAACATTACTTGTCCTATTGATTCGGATCAGTATTGAGGAGAACCGTATGTTCTGTTTTTCGCCTCTTTATATGCTTTTTACTTATTTATACTCCAAGTACGATTCGGAGAGCAGGTTAGCTCGTTATTCATACCACTTCTTGGTTGCCAAGGCAGGATAATCGGATTCGATTCTGATACTGTGATGCCTATCTTTGTCACAATGACTGCATTTGACACAGTAATATTTGGCCTGACGTTATACAGGGCCCTCCAATCAGGTATGAACACACTTCCAGTCCTCGACTTATACACAATTCATTAACAACTGTATTTTCTAGCTCATAGAGCACGTCTCGTTACTGTCCTCGTTCGAGACGGTTTCTTCTATTACAGTGTCATGTTTGGTGAGGACCTCAGAATCGAAAATCCCTGCTACAATGCATCCATCTAATTTCAATTTTCGACAAGGCATATCTATTTCTGCAGTCACTTTCGGCTTAATTCTGCCCATCGAGCGAAGTTCGCTGACTGCACTATTCCAACCCGTCGTCAAAGCCAGCTTTTGTGTTGTTGGTAGCAGAATATCTCTCAACCTCCGAGAGGCGGCAAGAAAGACTGTAGATGCTTGGCAGAACGAGATCTTCAACGTAGATGGTGTTTGACATGGTATTTCTGGTTCAATATTAGTTTTCCTGTGTTGAAACACATTGCTTTAAAAGAATGGACTATACCATAATTGATGATGGATTTCAGACATGCCTTGAGTGGAATGAAGCATTATGATAACCTGAATTCATGGAGTAGAGCTGAGACGAATGTTTTTTTACTGACTCGTTATCTCGGATCTGGGCCTTTGAGGTACTCGATGGCTCACTGGAATGATCTGTAATGGGCGGCCTGTAATCAGCAATCCGTTCCTAACACTCAACCTCCTGTTGACTCATCAGGAACGAGAAATGGAGGGGAGGACAATCTATCTCAAAAACGGCTGAGATGTCGTCGTGAAATCACAAGGACGGAGTCTCGATTAGTAAGTAATTCCGTCCATCCGCTCAGTTGTGTTGTTCGTTCCAGCTGCACCTGTTCGGACGTAGGCTCGGAATTGACTGGTCAAGTTGCATTACGGTATATGCGATAAAGTGTGGGTTTTCAGTCGAGTTTCACGGTGGCAGTATAAGACGGTGTGACATTGTAGAGCAAGCAGGAAGAATTTGCGAATATGTCGGACAATATTTTAGTTGCGTGGCGTCTTCTAAGTCGTTCCGTATCATCCATCCATCCATCCAGTCAGATGCCTTTAGACGAGTGGAGTGGAGTCGGACGGATCCTGCTAGTAGCCCCCATCGAATGCTCTAAGTACATGAAGTAGGGTGAGTGGTGGATATTTAATCTTCTGGATGGGGAAGGGGTTCGGAGGCAAGCAGCGCCGGGAGGAAATGCGATTCGTCTACTATTGAGAGGCGGATTGGGGCGGCTGCGAGGGCCGCTTTGATGTTCGGGGCGTCACTGTTTGTAAATAAAAAATCCATTCAGACGCAATTCAAGGCACATTAATTTTAAATAGGATATCGAGAAAGTACGAATGACAGCTCGTGTCGCTGCGGTCACTGCGGATGCCGGCACGATGTACAAAATAACGAACTAACCGGTCGAAAACAGAAGAAAACGAAGTTCATACTTACTCACGCGCCACGCGGATCACGGCGTCGTCAACGTCGTTCTCATGCGCGTATCCGTTGACAACAACTGCGCTGTGATGTTGTTCCGTTGTCGTTGTTCTTGCGCAGCGAAACCGCAGTACGTCAACGTACGTCCCTGCACCACTCGCGCCAAAAGACTGAGCGAGTGCGCCTTGGATTGTTTTGCGAAACGTGAGCTCGTCACCGAAGCGCCCATGAGCGCTGTCGGCGCGGACATGGAGGTAGGTGTACATTTTACAGGACTGTTGCAACTTGAGCTTGGTGCTTAGTCGGAGCCGGAATCTCGGACAGCGCGAGCGCAAGTGCGGCGCATTTATTTTATTTATTTACCGTATTGATTGATCGGTATTTCCCCTTTTGGGTTGTCGCGGTCGCACTTTCTTGCGAGTGGCCGCGTCGATCGGCAACAAACACTTCCTCTGGAAATTCTCAGAAAAATGCTCTTGGCAAATTGTCGCGAGCTGATGCGATGGCAGCAGAAATAGATCGAAAATCAAGCCTGCTGCTGTCAACTTCGTAGCTGCGAACGAGGGGAAAGAGTGGAAGTTGACGCGGGGCGCAGCTGGAGAAATGAGAAATGACACCACGAAAGTGAATTAGTGATGTAAGCTGACAGCTGCAAAGGATATCGCGTGCCGTCCTGATTGCCTGTTATAAGTTTGGTCTGACGATCATTCACTGCTACATCTCTCCACGTCCTCGTCTTGCCATCTCTCTTATCCTCTCCCGCACTCTATTTCGCTCCATATCTCTCCCACGTCAACATTATTATTAACAATCTAGCTCGACGATAAAGACCAGCTATGCTGGCCTCCTTCTCATCGCTTCTCCCATCCGGTATTGGCTTCGGTGGGAATAAGGACGAGCGTGAGCGCGAGAGACAGGACAAAGAACGTGAAAGGGAGCGCGCCACCGAGGAGGAAACTCCGCGCCCAAATGACAACGATGGTAAGCTGAAAGACAATGCTGTCGACGAGCAAGGTGTCAAGAAGAAGCGGGAGCGTAATCCGAACGAGGTCCGTCTAATCTGCCACGCACGCTACTCTACAAGCTGACACGACGCCATCGTTGATTCTCCACCTGTCTTTTGATCACTCTGCAGACGTTCATCGTCGTGCGACCGCCGCCGTCGGTGTCAAATCATCCGCTCAATTTACAGCTTCAGCTAGTCCCACCTCAAGCGAAGGAGCGATCCGTCTCTGGAACATCTTCCGCTTCCGGTCTGTCGAACATGTCAAATCGTGCTTCTGTAGACTACTCTGCTCAAGCGCCCGAAGAAGGCGGTGAGACGCTCTCACGCGCCGAATCATTGCACTCAAGCAGTTCCAATCTGACCTCATTCTACGCGTCATCCTCGTCGGTGTCTATGTCTTCAATCGCGTCGTCTGCCTCCACGACCTCGGCCGGAGGTGGCCGCCGCATGATTGTGCCACTGTATAATCTTAGCGCGCATAATGTTATGACTAACACTGTACTTGACGCCGGTACCGACGCAAAGGTCGCAAAGTTTCACAAACGAAGTATGGAGGTACTTGGACTCGCCATTCTCGAATGTGTCGAGGTCTGGCCGAGCTACGGGCGCAGGGGGACGGGCCATATCGCGTTCCTGAGCGCATCAAATGGAGCAAACGCCGGCGCTGCCGCTGGTACACTTGGTGAGTTTGCACTTCATCATGTTTCTTATTAGTGTATGCATTCTTACTAAAAATGTGAATCCCGAAATCTGCAAAATCTAAGACGCCGAACCTCAGGCCGTGACGCCAACTTCCTCGGCAATCTCGCTCTCTTCAGCGGGTTCGCACCCGCCACATGTGCATACAACACCTACGCAGGCGACGTCGAAGGCAGCGACGTCATCCAGTTACACATCTCGAGGCAGCGTCACGCCGACGCCGTCACAATCTGGCGCCAAGCGTATTTTTGGCAAGATATTCAAGAAACGGGATGGTCAAGGCACAGATATTGCCGAATCCGGCGGATCACATTCGCGAAGCGGTTCCGTGACAATTGACATCCGAGGTCTGGTGGTTGCGTCGCCTCCTGGCAGCGAATCCGGTCACGGGTCGGGCTTTAGTCCTGTTGGTGCAAGTAAGCGTCGGTCACTCAACGCGTCCTCTCCGACGCCATCGCACTTCACTATACCGCCAGTTCCGGGTCAACCATCAGGCACCCAACCGTTCTTACAGCCGGCAATTCTCGGCATACAGCCGACCCTATCTGCACCATCACACCCCCCTGCTGGTCGTCCAACACGATACGTGTGGATAGTGCGGAAATGGCTCAAAGGATCTGAAGGCGGGCTGCTCGGCGGTGTCATGCGCGGCGTGGGTATGGTGGGTGCTGGCATTGGCATGTCCGGCTTGGCCGAACGCGCTGGCGGAGGCATTCCAGGTTCATCTATGGGTTCCAGTGGGAATGGAATCGATGCAGGCGTGGAAGTGCGATTTGAGTGGGTTCGGGGGCAATCGAAGAGCCAGGAAAAAGGAAGACGACGTAAGAGCGCTGGGCAAGCGGCCCTCGGGAAGCGCGGTAGTACGAATTTCTCGCAGGAGGAAGGCGGCGCCTCGCGTTCCCGAAGAAGTCTTGCGACTGAAGTGCCTGGTGGACGTCAAGAGAAAAGTAGAAGTCGTGCTCGAAAGGCAGATGCAGCGTCCGGGGCTGGACCTACAACACCCCGTATGTCTGGTGAATCAAAACGATCGGTTGAGCAGGCTTCGCGTGATTCGCGGACGAACTCGTTAACTAGTGCGAGTTTGTCCGAAGAGGCGCAGGCTGCACTACGAGGAAGTGCTATAGAAGAGGACGATGGAGAGGAGAGCGACCCTGAAGATTCGGAAACACCTTGGTCGTGCACGGTCGTTGTGTCAAGCATGCCCTCCAATCCCTCGAAATTATGGGAATATGAGCCTGTTGAATTACATCATCCTCTTGGAAAAGAACACTCCCGACGCTCTCAAATCAGTAGCACATATGAAGGATCTTCCTCTGCCGGGACTGCGACCGCGGTTCCTCCTACTTCTACTTCAAGTGACGCGCAAATTCCGCCTCCGCCACCGCCAAAATCCCGACCAGATGCACCGGGAACGCTTCTCAGGCTCAAAGTCGGTGCGCTCTCGCCAGCACCGCACCACCCCAAAGTCGTCGCACAACTCAAGGTACCCTACCCACTACCTGATATCGAAGTTGCACGTGCGCGACTTCGACGGAGGGTTCTTACACCCGCTGGAGTTGCTCGGCCTGTCTCATCGCGTCCTGGGACGTCTGGAGCTGGTGGTGGTGATCGGGACGAACGAGATCGCCCGCGAACGCGGAGTATGTTCGGCGGTAATGGTGGGAGTAATGGGGGAGGAGGAGGGCCTGATGATGAAGGTTTGATATTAACTGCGGAAGAGATTAAGGACGTGCTTAGTTGTACGGCGTTTTGGATTGTCGTACGGGAGGGATTTGGGGGTGTTGGGAAGGTTAATCGGAAGGGTGATGGGTGGCGAATTCGAGGGTGATAGTATGGATTTCCTGGAATACTCTTTTTCCCTATCTATATGGGCTCCTTCCTTGGAAAAGTTCACCATGTTTTGGGTCTTTTTGGTCTCCTCCTATTACGTATGCATGTAACGATGTATTACTTTTCTTTTCTTTTTGTCTTGGTATATCGTATACTGTGTTACAAGTGCACATCTTACTTTACGACCCTTCATGACCCCCATTGTTTCGTTTTAAATGTTTATCCCGTTCTCGTTCGTCTATTATCTCTATACATAACCTCACCTCGAACGGAATGGGATATGACATCTCTCTCCTTGTTCTCTTTCCTTTCTAGCTCGTCATCTTGGTATCTGTATGGGAACTTAATTACTGGAATATAATCAATCTTGCTGTAGTTCTGTTCCTTTTTTCCGTCTAAGATTTTGAAAGAAAATTGTTTTATTATTATCTTCGAAATGTATGTATCTGTACAGGCAGAACAGTTTCTATCAAGTATAGTTACTTGACTCGTTCCTATATATAATGCTCTCTCATTAAGTTTGTAATTCTAAATACAATAATTCTGAAGTGGTCTGGTTATTGCTCCTTTTGGAACCTTGCATTGTCGCCCGGGGAAATCCGATCATGCCTCGGACTTGGTCTAGCACTATGAAAGTAACTCGTATCCTGACGTTGTGCTTGGAAGTCTGTAGACAGTCTAACAGTGGAATGTGTAGGTTGTCAAGAAGTTATTTAAGCTTGAATCAACACACAAGTACACAAAATCCATTTTCTTTGTATTTTGAAACTGACTACTTTGTCTTTCGATGCAAACGAGTGCTATAATTACTTTAGACTACGCAGCGCCAA
Organism: Fomitiporia mediterranea MF3/22; assembly: GCF_000271605.1. Lineage (NCBI taxonomy): Eukaryota > Fungi > Basidiomycota > Agaricomycetes > Hymenochaetales > Hymenochaetaceae > Fomitiporia > Fomitiporia mediterranea. The sequence continues at coordinate 1,829,661 of NW_006760389.1, forward strand.
CAACACTTTGCAACGCATAAGCTCACTTTAAAGCCAACAGTGTTATTCGTGTGAGTTGAATTGCTCCTTCCCTTGCTTCAGCAGTTCGAATATTTAGTGATCAAAGTTCCACATTCTTTCACAGATAGTCTTCAGGTTAGGATAATGTCAGAATCGGAGTGGCCTTTTGTCTTGAAAGACCTGGTGCCTTTGATTCAAGATAAGTCCACCAGTCAAAAAGTCGATCCTAACTGGACGTGTGCAAAGCATAGCAAGGACAATTATATGCCACGACAGCTAAAACTTATAGGCGACATTGGAAAAGGGTCATTTGCCAGAGTATTTGTAAGTCCACAGACTTCCCCTTCTTCCACATACGAAGTAAAACGTATTTGATTGAGACGTAATTCTGTTAGCTTAATGAACGAGATGACCTCATAGAAGACGGACGACCGAAGAAGTTTGCTGCCAAAGTAGTCTTCAAAGAGATGAATCCTCGTGGGTATGAATGGATTAAAGCCAAGAAATATGATGAAAAGAAAGAGGCATGGAGGTCCGCAAGGAACGAGGCAAAGATATTAGGAAGACTAAAGCACGAGCAAGTGGTAAGTTCAAGAAATTATCTGAGACAGAAGGTAAGGTGACTAATGCGTGAAGATAAACTACTTTGGAGCATTCGAGAACAAAATTTGTTGGGTCATTATTCTTGACTACGCTCGTGGAGGAAACCTAGATGACCGACTGCGTCGTGCTAAGCAGTTCAGTGAACCGGTTACAGCACACTATTTAAGGTGCGATTCTTACTTTATGGTTTCTCAATCGATATTACAACTAACCTCGTATTTGGAGGCAAATGCTAAAAGCAATAGTTTACATTCATTCAAAGCACGTAATACACAGAGACATCAAGTAGGCCGCATGTTCTGTATGAGAGATTAGTATGCAGTGGCTTATTGCTATTTTCTAGACCTGGAAATTTTCTCATTAAAGACGCATATAGCCATTCCTCTGACCCCACTAAAGACAATCTTTTACTAAGCAACTTCGGATGGTAAGCGCAGCTTCACCCATTCCTGTACAACCTAACCAGCAATTCGCCTAGTGCTGTCCATAGCAAAGATAATATGGTATGGAATGTTTGTGGAAGTAACGGCTTTGTGGCACCAGAAATTACTAGGCTATCTGATTCGGAGCAAAAATGGTATACAGAAACAGTAGACATTTGGTCGCTTGGGTAATCACTTACTTTGGCGCTCTTTATACGGGAGACTGGCTCATCCTCCTCAGATCAACAGCATTCACACTCTTAACCGGGCGTCTTGTAACCGAAGAAATCCCAGAACATGCAATACCTACCACACTCCCTGTTTCACGTGATATTGAAATAGCACAGGCCATCACCAATGACCACATTGAGAAGTACATTCTACCCAAACTACCACATGGTATAAGCAAAAAAGGTAAGCTACTGTAGAGGAGCTCTACATGTGGAAGCAGTGTCTTACTATATGTCAATCAAATGTAAAGCACGAGATTTCATGCATTGCTGTCTAAACATCAATCCAAACAGACCATCTGCAGAATCCCTTCTGGAAAATGGGGTTAGAGTCTAGACTGCTCACATATGACTAATGCTAAGTACTAATATTTTAATTTTTATAGTTTAAGACAGTTGAGAACAACAGTAATACAAGTAATAAGTCTGACCCAATGAATAAACAGAAGAGCTTAAAGAATGCCAGTGAAAAAGGAGGACATACTACTAGAAGGCAGGACTCAGACAAGAAGTAAATCTTTATCTGTAAGATTAATAGATTATTCTGTTTATGTTGTTTCTGCAATAAGAGATTCTTTCTATCCTTTCTATTCTAAAATATTTTTTGCTTCTACTAGTTTTTCTTCTATATTTATCCAATGTATGTACTAGTAAAATAGCATTCTTAATTAGCTTGATATTATTTTGTACATGAGCTTAAGCTTAGTAATAGAAATTAGAGATTATAGAAGATAACTTTTGACTATACAAATTATAATGGTGAGCACAGAAGGGTAGGAATTGGAGAATGGTAGAACTATTACAGATATCTATACAACTTGCAGACAAAAGTCAAGAAAGATTTGGTATGTATATAAGAAAAGAAATTATTTTATATCTGTCTGGCTGTATTATTATTGGTCAAATCACGTGCAGTATACCTCATAATTTGGACTGGTTGGTCCATATTTTGTTTGTCTGCTTTGCAACACTCGTCTGTCCTTGTTGAGTTGGCATCGGCACAAGCCAACGTCCGTCCAAACCGCTTTCATTGGTCCCTAGCTTCAGCCATAAGGAAAATTTTGGTGCAGAAAATTAGCTGAGTATTTCACGACCCTTTCCAATGTCACTTATTACATAACACCTGAAGCACGACTATCGGACGCTTTCCACACTCTAAGAATCTTAGACTCTGAAACGCCACTGATCGCACCAGACATGATGGAAGACACCTCAATAATTCCTTCTTGACGGCCTGTTTATATACCTGCTAGAGCTTGATTGCTGAACTTTGTGCCACAATATATTGAAGAAGTCTTATGCAACGACCCGCCAATGTCGCACTGGCATTCGGCTTTCCCTCATGGGCGGTCAATAAACTTCCATTTTATCAAAGCATGTTGACGCTGCATACAACAATACAGCATAACAATACAACAACTGTGTAGCATGACGGCAAGCCACGGCAATAACTTGTTTAACAATCCGGATCGGACTCAAGTCAGCGAATATGTACATTTGCGACTTCTTCAGCGGTTCCCGGTCTGTGGCTGCCTATACACTCGGCACGTGCTTCAGGTCCCCATGCAGCCTACGAGCATATGTTTTTAGTCCAATTCCTTGCTGGAATTCCCCGGAATTCGCCTGCAGATGTACACCTTTATTTGGCAATTCAAGTGGCTGCGTTTTCGCTAGGTGATTGATCCATACGCATTGCCCTATTTTGGAGTGTATATCTCTTTCCATGAAAAGTAAGATCACATCATCACTTGTTACTTCAACGCTCTGAGCGCTCACCGCATTGAACAATGCAGATCAGGAACAAGCAGAGCACAACGCAACCACAAGACATCACCAACGTGTTGCTAGGTCAGGAAAGTTCCCGAAGTCAAATTCTACGAAGACAGGTGGCTCCAGAATTTGATTCATCAAATATCAAATACACTCGGTGCCAGTAAACGACCTTCTCAAGAGGAACCACAAGTCCGGTTGCTGTCTAGGTCTCAGTCTTTACCTGCTGCCGTTATACCTCCACAAGTTTTTCCGTCGTGGTTCTCCCGCGAAAGCAGGATAATAGTTTTGCGCATAAACTCTGATTCTTCTTTCTTGAGTCATCTGCATATGTGTGTCTGCATGCAGGCACATAGTCTCAGGACCATATGAAGTGGACGCCACGATGTGAAACGGTTCTTAGAACCAGTCAATGTATGTGCATTTAGGAGAAGACTGCAGTGTCATTTCATGAGCCGGTTATCGGAGGAACATATAATAATTCTCACGCAGTGAGTTCTACCACGCATTATCATCCGCTTTGGAGGAGATAGCTAATTCATTTCATGTATCCGATTCACTCCATTGGATTTGATTGTAAGCTTATCCGTATACTATTGTAGATACGTTTTACCGTCCGTTCTGCGCCGTTCCCATTCATAAATTGCAAAGAAGAAGATTATGACTACTTGCTGTGTTGAGTAGTTGTGGCATGTTAACAATGTACCACCGGAGCCAATTTGAGGTAAGCAATTCCCTAACTCCTTGATTCCATGCCTCGCGGAGTCATCTCAGTCTAGGGGGGTGGAACTGCGCTAGTACAGCTGAAGTATCAATACAAAATGCACTTTCAGCATTGAAAAAGTTTAGAGCGTGTCCCCCTCAGTGTTTTTACCATCTACTTCCCTTCACGCCATTAAATGGAAGAAATAAATGTATTGCAATGCGGGTTCCTTGAGACACGACCTTCAATGTTAGGCTATCCACTGGGAATAATTTTCTTAAATAGCACAAAATAAGGCATTTTGTCGTTGCCGCATTACTTCCCTTCCCTTCTTGCCATTCTATCTACGACATAATCTCGGTCTGGGGGACCATGCTTGTCTGAAGACAACTGCATTGGTACTGTTATACCTGCACTAGACTTTTACGCAATGCCACTGCCTTCTCAAATACAGGAAAATTTTCAAACGACAATGTATCATGTAGCGCTCGAGCGTTTAGTTATGCCGCAAAACATACGCGCGCATATGGTACTGTCTACACCATTATTATGAGCAAAATTGGATGCCTGTGACAGCGGAGGAAGCATACTACCGTCCTACGAACAAAGAAGGAAAGCATCACTCTATTTCTAGCATAGCAAAGTCTTGTTTTGCACATTTAGATAAAAGCGTCACATTAATTCGATACCCTAACGTAATATGTATACCATTTTGTGCGTAACGTATAGCGGGTCGGATCCACAGGTGTCAGGAGCCAATCCAGTTCGATCGATAGGCTAACCCCCCGTAAACCTCTCATGAACATAAACGCAATGGATAGAGATAGAAATGTCAGACACGCTGATAGGGCGGAGACAGTCAAACAAAATTACTGAATCCACGCCCGATTTTCTGTGCCGATATGATGCTCTTCCCCACCAGAAAAATCTTAACGCCCATGAATTCACGGAGGCGCAAGTAACCAAGGTGGGACAAGTCATTTCGAAAGAAGTGATCGGCCAACTCAGAGAAAGCATTGAACAACACGCCAGCGAAAGATGAGCGCTAGGGTGTCGTGATATCAATAATACATCTACGAACAGGGTGAACCAATTCATCACATCGAAGCGAGTTTATGTCCGACTTACTACGGATATGAAATGGCAGCCTTGTCTAACACCAACATTACCGTTCCCGAGTACAGTGTAAACATAGTACGTGCAACGTCGCCTTATCCTCGCTTCTCACTTACTTTTCGCAGTCCAGATGAGCCCCGATCATATCGACACCTGATACCGAAAATACTGAGAGCTCGCTCAAACTGTCTATATCCGGGTGACGGGTGCAACAAAATGTCAGGCAAGGAATAAAGCTTATGGCCGTTATTAATCGAGCCACAGCTAAATAGATGCCTTTAGTAGAACAGTTCTTCTCTCCCGTATTAGTAACTCAACTACCCATCGCAGAAGGAGTAGAGAGCAGTTGCCGGGATGGAGTAATTCCTGTAGACAAAACTGTCTTCCACACTGCGATCATTGAAATTCGGAACCTGTTGACAACAACACGTTTAATAATCGCAAGTACAGTTGAAGCGGTTCTGCAGCTCTGTTCCGCCGATAGTGATATATGTCATGAGTCGTAAAATGTAAAGGAAAGTGATACACCTGTAAAGTCTGGACAACAACACTCCAATAAATACTACCAACCCTGGAAAAAGGCAAGTCAGTGGGATTGGAAGCAGAGTGTAGAAAAGGATATGGCTGGCGTACAAGACCAGCGAACAGACGAATATCCGCATGCGTTTCGTACTTGTCCGCCGAATGATTATTAACTTTTACAACGTCAAACTGGTTTGAGACTTCGTTCCAGTGAAAAATCCGCTTGATTCCGGCCCATCTACACCATTCCAAGCACCTCCAGCACGGTCTAGCATTTCCACAGCCATTCTTAGTTATTCTCGCTACGTAGAGATCTGCTCCGTTCATTCTAGGGTCACGGCGCCGTGCATCCCACCGAGACGCCTTAAATCCGGAATCAAGAGGCACAAGGCCTTCAGGCGAGGGCAAGCTGCCGGGAGAGGTCTTCCCATCCTCGCTGCAACTGGCATCCGCACTGCTGTCGCTCATCGGTGGCGACGATTGCTTCGTACTTCGACCTCGGTCGTGACCATTCGGACTGGAACTCCGCGTCATTCTTTTCTGATATTTCTTCCCAGATTTCACATTCCGAGTACGTTTGCTCGCTGTGGGCCCCTGAAAGGCAACTTTCAGAGGCGGCAGACCCTTTGGGGATCGGCGACTGTTCTTCTCTTTCTCTTCGGACTTTTGTTGATGTTCGTGTCCGACATGGTTGTGGAGGTGCCCGTTGTGGAACGCGCCGCTCGGCCCCTTGAACCTGCTTCCTGAAAGACGGTGACATGCCCGTGAGACTGAAGATCGCATGCATCTCAGCGTGCATCGATACAGGCTTTCGATGGCCATGTCGGTGAACCTCCGCCCCATCATAATGCGGTCGATGATGATTGTGTCCCGTTGAGATAACCTTACCACCTTTCACCATAACTGCTCCAAGCTTGAAACACATGGGCGACTTCTCGGCTGCCTGCGCACATTCCGAGAGATAAAACTGCGACTTGCTCATCGTTGAAAATTTGTGTTCAAAGAAATAACGCCCTAAAATGGCTAATATAAGTAATTTCCGGTGACTGTAGAGTGTATCTGACCTACAGAATGTTCTTTGAGTGTTGTAGAGGAATAGCAAAGCAAGCGATGAATGCGATCCACTGAGAAAGCGATTCCGCCACAGATTGGAGTCACAATTTGTGCAGTTTGGCTTTGTTTGACGCCATCCCCTGTAGACTTACTGTTTTTGGCGTCCCCTTCCTCTCTCTCTCACCTCATATCTACACGACTCGAATAATTTCTCTGCTCGTTTCTGTGGGCAGATAGTTGCTTAGTATTGCCTGCTTGTTTTGAACTCTCTGTGGGCTGCAGGAAAACTCGTCTTGTGCATTACCTCGGGCACAGTCTTCCCCAAAATTTGCCAGACACATGTCGAGTGGCAAGACGCTCAGCAATGGAACGCTAGGCTTACGATTCATGCAAAATGCACTTCGCGCAAAGCAACAGGCTGCAGTAGACTTGGAACGTGCCAAGGTAAAGGACGAAGCCGAATGGGAAGTCTCTAAAGAAGTCAGAGAGGCTTTAGGGCTGGGCTCGAATTCCAGTGGCCAAACCAAGTGAGTGCCAATACATTTCCTCCATCATGTTCACATCAAAAATGGACGGTCCTCCAATGCATTCCATTCAGACAGACGATTGCCCAGGAAACCTCATATTTACCGTTTCTATTCCCATCCTTCCAAACCTCTGGTACACCATCAAATGCCGAAGATGCTGCGGAACATTTCACTTCCGCAAAACTCAGTGGGCGGCGAACCTTTGCTAAAGGAGGAGAAATTGTGTCGCCCGTGAGTATGCATTTTTCTTGATGTCATTACGAAACTTTGATGTAGCTTTATTCCGTCCTGCATAGTCGACTTCTGTAGATGGCCCTGCAGGAGCAGATGTGAAAGCGGAGGAAGATGTCACAGTGTCTTCTGAGCCCTCAACGGAGCAGCCAAAATCCCGTTTCACACGAAGTGGTGGACCACTTTCGAAGGCACGCACCAAAAAAATACTGGACCGTGCAGCTCGCTTACCTACGGAACTCTCATCCGTATCGGAGGTTCCCGTGTTGTCCATGATCTCTGGCGAGACCTCCGCCGCGGTCGGAATGGACATACGTCAGATACGCAAACTAAAAGGCAAGGAGCCCGCCCCCGTCAAGACAGAAGTCGAAGTCAAGTCTTCTACTTCTGCACCAGATTCCGGCAAAACGGTCACCAGTATCGGGAAAGGTCCATTAAGCTTCCTTCGTCCCGCAGGAGTTGATGCACCCAGAGCCTCGAGTGTGAAAGGGAAGAAGAGCAAGAAGCGAGAGCGGGATGAGGAAGGATCCGGGGCTAGTCCAAGTCCTACAACAAAGAAGACGGACTCTGAATCTACCTCTTTTGCATATAGCTCTGAAAGGCAGAGCCAAACTGCGAGGAAAAAGAAGAAACTAGAATCTGGGCTCTTTGCCGAGTCCTCTTGATGTCCTTTCGGCTGTCAATGTGTCTTCACGATGCTTACCGGCTATCGCTCCTGCGGTGATAACGAAATGTCTCTACGCCGAGTTGCCGTTACATACCAGCATGTACAGGAAACGTACGTGCGCTTCCCTTACCCGAAAGCGGTTTGGAAGATGTCACAACACTTCCTCTGAAGAGTTGGGTTTTTTGCACCACGGTCATGCTTTGCACTAGCCACGATCTTATAAAGAGCTTCAGGCGTCATACAGCGTCATAAATACATAAATATCATATACGAAATATTACTCGGACGTCAACACAGACATACTGTGCAAGTGGTTTCTGGAGCTATGGACTCATCGTTTCACTGGATATCTCTTTGTGCAAGCACAAAGCGGCAGAACATTGATTAAATGATCTCTAGAGGCGCTTCACAGAAAGGTCTGGCCTCCCGAAAAAATAATGCCGGCACCTTATCGTGTCTCACACAATTCGAGGGCCTCTTCTCCCGTACGCTCTAGAGTGATATATCTATTTCGGCGCACGCCTAGCGTCTCATCGTGTGAGTTCACCCCGAGAAATATCAAAGGGAGGGAGACGAGTTACGCGATTGAGTACAGCTCCTAAAGAGGTCTAGCGTTCTAGGAAAGCACTGCGCCTAAAAGCTACTTTACGATATGCTATTCGGGATGCGGGATAAAAGAGCCTAGAAGCTGTTCACGTATGTATTAGTAGTGCCTCGGTGTGTGGATAATAATCTATATGATTTCTCAGGTTCAACAGCCACCGCGCCGAATAATGAGTTATCACCGCAAGGTAAGGCACACGAGCTTTCAATTCATCCGCAAGTGTAGCTTACTTCTATGCAACTAGGTTAGAACATTGCTTGAGTATTTGTGTATGCATTTGCAGTGGATAACGTCACAGTTGGACACTGTTATCCCTATACGCCGCGGGCATTAACTCCGGTGTTTGAGAGGAGAGGACAAGAGCTCTTGGACCATTAAGGTGGCTCAGCAGAGGATTAGGTATTCAGAAGCGGTGGTCGCACTTTATTGTAGTCTGCTGACTATCCTGGTAGGCTTGAAGATATTCCGCGCACTTCATTGTCATAAAAGCAGACAGCACAATGTGCTTTACTAAGAATAGGTTCCATATCAAGTTCGGTGCAATGGAATGAAGAGGTAATGACTCATAGATTCTGTACGTATGAGAAAATTTGTACAAAGACTGCATTTGTTCGGGGTCTAATGAAAGCACAGGTTCGAAAGAATTTAATCGTTACGAAACGTACGAGCATTCTATAGGAGAAATGTACGTACCGCTAATGAAGAGGGATATGTCTTGTCCAAATTGCGACTGGATGAAGTTTGTGGGATAAGGTGCAACCGATTTATAACACCGTTCATAGCATCTCCTCGCCGAAAGGAATATCAATGTATAACGTTCCGACCCGATTCATGGCCGATGACTAAAAACAGGCTGGCTTCTAGCCACTCCGCTACGAGCATGCACGGAAACGAGAAGCGGTTCAATGGTAACGTTATAACGCACGCTCAGAGTTTGAGGCCTTGTCACTTCCTGTCTAGTGAAATTCACACTTACGACACGGGCGGTAAATTGTACATTTGGCAACTTTGACGATAACGTATCGTGGTGATGGTTGCTTTCCAAAGGAATCGGAGCAACATCTATGCATCCATGTAGAGCTGTACACATTAACGGAGACCAGGATAACCAGAGCAGTGGAAACGTGGGGAGGGTGTCTCAACATCCCTATCGGCTAACGGATGGCCGTGTACTGATTCTCTAGTCTCAATAGCGCATCAAGAACACGCGACTCACATTCCCTCTCGGTTTGAGACTTCTGAGCGAGAAGGCGGAACAAATTGAAATGCTTCAACGCTTTCTTCATGACCGGAGCGACCCATTTGCACCTCCGCCGTGCAGACGGATACACGCCCCGAGAGTATCCTGTCGAGCTCCGAAGATAGGCACAGAGCATCGTGAACCGAATACACACTGTCTTTCACAAATGACATTAATTGTGTTATCGTTCAGGAGCACATGTGCATGAGACGTAGGTTCTACACATTCATAATAAAACGAAGGAGCACGCACCAACTTGAACTGGTTTAGGACAGGTTTGGATGTGAGAGTTTGGTCGTCGGGGCGATGATATCCGAGATAAGAAGGGAACGAAGTAACTGTTAGGACTTCATCGGCTTTCGTCGCTCTCGTAACATGCGGCGGTCACATATTGCATCAGAATCGCATGTGCCGCTAGTCCCGGTAACGCGTGTTTCAGCAATTCGCGTTGCATAGGAGTCGCAATTCTTTACCTCTAAATGAATAGAGATAACGGCATGACGTATCGAGGCTCTGAGGCGAACCTGCCAAGTACTGCTCTGCACGTAACTCGGTCAACGGCGAGCAACGACCGACTATGGAGTCGTATACATATAGCCATTGGTAGCAATAAAGATAACAGGGAGAGATGTACTGTATCGGCGACCTAACTCCCCATACAACAAACGAGCGCCAATTGGGACACGTGCCGCACCGGGTTGCCGTACTATTGGGGGTCTTTCCCTATTGACGCGCGGTCCTGCGGAGTTTGAAAACTTACCAAACTAAGCGGCAAACTAAGCAGTAAACTGATAGACAAGTGTCCGGGTTAAAATTGTCCTTGTAGAAAAGATTTTCTGCTCCCCACATGTATTTTAAATTGACAAAAAAATATGAATAGCATTAAAAAGATGATAAAGAAACTTTTTACAGAAGGAATTTTGATTTTATTAGAAACTAGCTAAAATATAACTGTTTTACACTCCAAATCAACTATATCTTGAGCAATAATTTTCTTCTGACAAAATCCTTCTGTAAATCTTTTAATAATGATTTATTTTGATTTATAGTAATGTTTTCGTGTGAATTAACTGACCTCTGCATGAGGAATGAAATAAAGAATGAGGCCAGAATGGCTGTAGTCACACATTGTCACAGAGAATTTGGCTGATATTTTGTCACACTCGCGTCGTTCCTTTGCAATAGCCTGCTGATCACTACTGATTCACTTGTAGCTTACACTTTACTTTAGCCAAATAAATTTCTGTATAACATTTCTCTCAAGTATAACACATGAATTGTATTAATAAGTATAACATGTATCAATATACTCTTTTAATATTGATTTTTTTATGACTACTGATTTTTCAAGTTAAGTATAAGCAAGGCGGACACTTTGATCACCAGATTTCGGCTTAAAATGGCAAACTTTCAAAGTCCGCTCGACCGCGTCTCACAACCGAAAAGCGGACCCCCAGTACTATTGCCACTAACGGAGCCCATCACGATTGGGCGTCTTCGTCCGGAGGGTAGTGCCGGCATCTTGTAAAGGGACGCGCTTCTCGCTCAAAGTTTCCCGAACTCTATCATACGCTCGACGATCATTTGTGATCAGCGATGCGAAGGAATCAGGCTCGGGAATCGCGCGCACAAAACCAGGCACGGATGCTTTATCCCTCCATCATCTCGATGGCTTCCCCATCGCTCTCCTTCGCCATTTTCCGGGTCCCTGAGACACCTGCGAAGAGAACACACCACACGGTAGCCTGCATTGGGATCGTTTCATAACGCATCAATCAAGAGCCGCAGATCCGCTGACCAGAAAAGTGTACATGTGCCGTTCTACCCCGCGCTCAAAATCTGGCTCCGAGTCCGAAGGATTCAACTATAAGATTCGTGATCTCGTGCAAAGCATCGCAACGAACGCCCGGGTATTCTTGATAGGGTGCTTAGAACGCTTTGGATCTGTTATCTGTGCTATTTCTGGAGATATGGGCGCACAAAGACCAAGAACAGGAAAAGAGAGCGACTCATTCTGCTGACGGTGATGGGCCACCAGATTCGCTCGCGATGAGCTGTTTGCGGGGAGTTCCGCCGCCACGCGATGCAACCTTGCATGTATGGCATGCCGCTCGGTCAACTTAGGCTTCAAGACGAGACCAACAAACATCAGTCGCACGGACGTAACGCGCAATTACGCACACCCCGCACTCTTCGTGAAACTAAAATCATCTGTGGACAAGCTCAAGGGCGGACTGTGGCAAAAAAACTTTCAATCGCCTTACGGATGCGGGTTGACAAAAAGAAGTTGGTCAGCTTCTTGCACAATTTTAAACCCAAAGTTATACTTGTCTGAGATCATTAGTTGCCAACATTCTACGCGTCTTGCCTCCGACCGGTGTCTTGTTCCATCATCGCAGAAGTGCCGCCACACGCGAAAAGGAACCAAGCAACGAAAACCCTTCAAAGCCAAATTCAGCCACTGCCAATCATTAAAAGCACATCCAGGGCTCACGCAAAAAATGTAGCTGTATATGCGATGGCGATGATCTTTTCCATAGGCGCATGTATGCGTGTTCAAAGTGAGTATATCCGAATGTTTCGCCTAGTGCTCGCATTTCAGTAGCTTCGCGGGAGTATGTAATATTCTTGCCCTTGAGTGCTTCGTTTATACTAACGGCATGGGTGGAGGTCACGGATCGACCAAGCAAATGACGAAGTTCAAAGCGGCCCGGAGGCGGAGCAACGTTTTATGACAGGACGCGCTCGTACGGCAGATGTGGGGCCGGTTAGAAACGAAGGGAAAAAAGAAAACGCACACACATACACGCAGAGGGAAAATTGCAAATGCAGATGACCTGTACCGCAGATGTACCACTGGTGACGGCAGCCATTTACGACATCCACCGAGCTCGGTCAGCAAGACCATTAACGCGATGCCACATTTTGACTGCATCATCATCATGACCGTGATACTTCTAGCACTGGCGGCATGCACGCTTCGCGCAATTTCGAATACGGCGGGGGTGGTCGAGACGCGCATGCGACAGATGTCTCTCCGCGTCCATCATCTGCATAAGATAGATTCGCCGTACAGCACGGACCGATGGACAGTACAAACGTCTCCGAGGGCTTATTCGTTAACAAATACACGCGATTACATAGCAACGCTTGCGCCGAACTGCATTGGATTCGCCGCAAGCATCTTGCTTTTTTGATTGATGTGTTGTTGACATCAGTGTTTCAACCAGGAACTCTCCAGTGTGAAACTGACGAGCCGGAACCAATATACAAAGCGAGCCATACTCGCGCACCCGCGCATCCTGCATTCCAATGCACCCTATTGCATACAAAAGAATTGCAAAATCGACTAAAGAAGGGTATCTATAAATAGTGGTACGTTAACTCGGAGTTTGGCGGACAGAATGCTAATGGCGTGTATGTGGTATTTGGGGGGAGGACCGTGGCGTTGCGGAGGAGCCTGTCATCTTAAGAGAAATGAGTCTTGACGCAATATGCTGTCTCACCGCGTTGGACCGAGCGAGGCTAAAGGTTTTTCTCGATACCTATTTCTGTTCGCTCCGTTAACGATGCTTAAAGCCGTGGACCAAGCGAGCGAGGTTTCAGATCTAATGTATAGGAAGATGCGCGCAGTGTTCTGCTCGCCAATCTGTCCTCCCTTGTCCTAGGCACGCTCACGGTCGCAGCGCAGCTCAAGCAGGGACAAACTTCATAAAATCAAAGAAAAGTCCTGAAAATAGTACGCGATGGCAGAAACTGACGGGACTGACTAAAGCGTTAGCACTCCCTCCCGCCGGCTTCCTGGGTCCTGACGTCAACCCTTTACTTGAACCTTAAATGCCTCCCTGAAGTTGCCTGAATTCCCGCACGACGCTCCCCGCTTTTGTCCGCTTTTTCGTAACAGACCTGGATGAGTGGATGATGGGTTGACGAGAGTGTTAGAAAAAAGCATAAAGTGTAATACGGTGGTTACGAGAACTAAATCTCCCGAGCGGATTCACCAGGATAATCCTCTGTCGACCTTCCCCTCTCACCTTTAGGGACTTGGCTTTGGTTCAGTCATTTGTATACCTTTTTTTTGCAGACGCCGCTGTACGTTAACTGTGAATGATCGAAACTTTACTCCTGTTTGTCACCTATCGCCTGCTTGCGATAGGGCAACGCCCAAGCTAAATACGCGCGCATGCTTCACGTCTGTTCCCTGTTCACATTCAACATGTCTTCGGTGTCTCGTAACCCTGAGTACTCCGGACAGCATGGAGCAAGGATATACATGACCAGGGTCCGGATTCAATGTACTCGAAGAAAACCCCAACTCCGAGCCCGAGTCGAAAAAAAAACTGGGTCAGAAGCCATACCGATACCGAGGAGATGAGTAAATAAGATGGCAAGTGGGCGGGGTGAGAGAGAAAATTGCCTTCCTTAAAGTCCCTTACATATGGACTGGTGGATCCGTTGGAGAATGCATTCACGTTGGTACTATACCACATATCGAACTTCTATCTGGTGGCACGTTCGGTACGGATGTGCGAAAGGAAAGGGTGGGAAGGGAAGAGGGGAAGGGACATAATAAAGACGAGATGTAAAGAAGAAGGGAAGAGAAGAGAAGGAAGGAAGGAAGGAAGGAAGGAAAAGAGCAGGGAAGCTAGAAATCGTAATGTGTAGAGTTTGGATGGAGAAAACGAAGTTTGTCGTGTGCTACTATAACATTGTAATATACCTCTATATGTCCTGTTTCTCGAAATGTAGGAAGGAAAGGATGAGAATGAAGCAAGTATAGTATCAAGTACTAGACACTTGAAAGGATAATATATATGGGTACTAATATACAATATATAGCATGGTCTAGTAAAGTATAACTTGGGAGAAGCAGTGCTAGTTCATCCCAGTACCCGGAACTCTTGTATACATGAGCAAACATAAAGTTAGTACACATAAATTCAAGTTTACTTAAGTTGAATATATTTATACTGTAATTTGTTCAAATAAGTAAACAGACATACAAATGAAAATATACAAGAGTCATCTATCTTATATTTCTCTCTCTTCTACATATTGTAGTATAGTAGTGAGTTTCTCTAGATGGAATTTATCTAAATAAATGTCTTTGTAATTTATTTTTATTTTTATTTCAATCTTGGATATTCAACTTTAAAAACTCCCTAATATATAATATGAACATTTGTCTAACTAAAAAAATCAATTTACTACTTATTTCCTTGTTATATATATAAATTCTGCTTCTCTAAAACATGATTGATTTCAGCCTTTGTTCTAAATTATTGTGTACTCACACAAACTGAGAGAAATCTACTTTTGAGTTAAATTCTACTATTGTCAGAATTTTGCTAGAGTTATCCAAGCAAGCAAAACTAGTGTTTCTGAGAATCTATCTAAGTATCTACTCAGTGTATAAGTATTAGCTAATAGTTTGATTTTCTTTTTGATTTTTGCATGACTCTGCTATGCTACAGACTGTAGTCTTAAGTTACTCTGTGCACATTCAATGTTATGTCACTGCAAAATACTAATGACGGATAATGATGGATTTTATTTATTTATTTTGAGACTGAGAAATCAGTATGTATTATTATTTTATTTTTCCATTAGGTCATACGTGTTCGGTATGAAAGAAAGTCTACGAAACCAGTAGAAGACAAACAAGTAATCGAAAAAACCAAAGACATGATTACGACAAAGGAAGAAGGAAAAAAAGGAAAGAACAGAACAGAAGAGATCCCAAAATTATCGTTGTTTCACACAAAACTGATAACTAACTGTACTACAGAAACACAGAATTTATGCTTTGACGACGACGCGTCTTGTATGTTTTCCTGCCCTTCTTCGTTCACTTGCAGCCAAATACGTATTTCCTGCTGGGTAAGAAGCTGATGGAGGACCTCCTCCCTCTGCATAGACTGGAGTAGCACCACCATCCCGACGAGGAGGACTTGGTGTGTAGGCTTCTCGTCCTCCTTGTCCCCTCTGCTGTTCCTGATGCCATTCACGTTCGGCTTCACGATCCCGTTGTTGAGAATGAGGATGCGAGTAAGCGTTGTATGGTGGTGAAGCAGAGTATTGTGGTGGTTGTTGGTGTTGATGGTGTTGGGGTGGAGGTTGGGGAGGCGTTGCACTGTACGAAGGATGTGGATGGTGAGCGGGTGGTTGAACACTGTACGAAGGCCGTTCTTGTGGGTGAGCGGGTGGTGGAGGTGGAGGTGGAGGGTGGGTATATGAAGAACGGGAGGGTGGTGGGGATGTATGCGTGTATGCATATCCTCCATTTTGCGGAGGTTGTTGATGTTGATGTTGTGGAGGTGGAACTGGAGCTGACGGGGTAGGAGGAGCGGGGGCATACCCTCGTGCGGAGGGTGTTACAGAACGTGTGTGATGTTCCTGCTGGTATGCGCTCCTCGGTGGTTGCTGTTGTTGAGGATGTGAAGCGTGGACGTGTGGGGGTGTTTGTCCAAGTGCCCTCATCGGTGGTGCTGGTGGTGCTCCTCCCGGTCCAGGGTTCACCATCCGCATTTGAACGTCACCATCTGCATCCCGTCCATCCCGTCGCCTTTCGTTATCCCTTTCTCGTTCTCTTTCCCTTATTGGCTCGCGGTCGCGCGGGGGTGGAGGGATGGGTGAGCGATATGTCTGAGATTGAGATAACGAATGCGAATGCGAGTGAGATTGGGATTGGGATTGAGGTGGGAGAGGCTGGGTGAGTGTGAGGACTTGTGGTTGGGAGTTTGAGTGATGATGATGCGAGTGATGAGGTGGAGGCGGGTGTGATGACGGTGTTGGATGTGCTGGCGCGGGACTAGACAACGATGGTGAACGCTTCACGTTCCCGACTTCTCTCTCTCGTTCCCTCTCCCTTTTCATTCCAACCCCACTACTCGGACTCCCCTGCACCACTCCTGCTGCTGCTGCTGTTCCACTCCCACTTGAACTCGGACCTGCATTAAGCCCTAATGCCTCTTCCTTCTTCAACCTAACAATCTCCTTCCCCTCCTTAGCAAAGAATGCACGTTCCTGTCTCGCGAACCATCCGCTCGTGGGGATTGGGATAGGCATAGCTGCTGCACCACCAGGGGTGGGAGAGGCGCCATTGACAGCCGCGTATGTCGGAGGTGAGGAGGGCGAGGGAGCTGGGAAGAGAGCCATGAGCTCGTGTCCGGTTAGTGCTGGGAGGCCTGTGCGGCGCGGTGGAGGAACCGCGTTGTCAATTTCTAATTAGATAAAATAGCCGAGGTTAATAGGAGTGGGAAGAGGGGGGAGGATGGTGGACGCACCACGGACGCCGGCGGAGGGAGACCATGGACGTGGAGGTGCGTTTGGGTGAGTGGGCGAGAGGATGAGAGGAGGGAGTGCGTGTGGGTCTTGTTGAGCTTGCGGGACCATGGTTTGTGGAGGCATGCTTGCTGTACGTGGTGTTGTTGTGCCTGTATGCGTGCCGCTGAATGTCGATGTTGTGGAGGGCGGCGGAGAGGGAGAGGCCGATACGGAGGGGGGATTGGAGTCGCGGTGGACTGGGCGGAGACGGTAGCCAGAAGAAGAGACAGGTGCAGGCGGCGGCGCTGAGAAGGTAGCGGACATGCAGAGCACTAGGCAGTACTGGTGTCGACGACAAAGGCGACAGCGACGACGGCGAGCACAGAGGAGAGACGCCAAGAGTAGGCGGGGGTAAGGCTCAGACTCGAATATATATACTCGTTGAGACGGGAGGGATAACGGAATGGACACTGTTTTTATTCACTGGACGAATATGGCAGGCAAGGAGTACAGTATCGACCCTGGCAGTGCACCATAACGTACATCTTCCTCTGCACTGGTCAGATCTCAGATGCGATGGTGTGTCCAGATGTAGATGCACTCGCCCGATGTCCCTTCTGTCCAGATGATCCCGGCTGCTTACTCCAGCTAGCCGCCCTTTAACGCCTCTTCGCTCTACTTCGCACATACATCATACAACACACGTCCTGTCCGTGGCTTCTTGGTGATTGAATCAACAATGAATGTCTCTCCCTAAGGTTACTCGCCCCCGACTTCCTCTTTCGGTCTCTATCCAAATACACTATCCATCCACTCAATCATGGTGTCAATGCCGATGTCGATGCCGACCTATACGTTACAAGTCCACGCCCCGCGCCGACGTGGGATCCCGTCTCTTTGTATTCCGTCTGTTCAACAGCTATGTCAAGCGTATCTCCCGTTTTATATGTCCTGGAGGTGCCGTGTACGTAGGCACGTTCGGGGCGTAACCGTTAACGTACACACCGAATACCGAATACCGAATACCGAATACCGAAACCCGGATCCGGTCGGTTCTCCAATCCAAATTCTGCCAATCCAATCCGGAAACGGCGTGACACCTCTGTGTCTGTGGTGATTCCACATCCGGATGCGGAGATGTGTACGTCGTCGGTTGACACTGGCGGGATGACGGCGTCAATACAAAATTACACAACAATATTAAAAATAATATGCGAGATGAAACTATGGGAATATGAGACTATGAGACATTGACACTGCCGCGCATCCGTCCCGAAACGGTCCATCCGTGTGGTGACTGACGAAACAAACTGAAATTCCAAAAACGCGGACCAAATTAACAAATCCGTCCCCGACTGGCTGTGAAAGCCGTATTCCCGGCACCTTCGTCATCGACCCATTCCGAAGCCGAAACACAGTGACAATTTGATAGGAACTGAAAATCCTCAAAAAACTATGGCCAGGCTGTGACAGCCGTATTCCCGTTCGTACTCCGCCAACGACTCATGTCCGTGTCTAGAATTTTGTGATTTGTAATTTAGTAATTTTTTTTCCTGGTACCCTCTCCTGCTCTCGTTCCCGAAGCCGAAGGAAGGGAAGTCATGTTTTATACACCGCCGCTGCTACAATGAAACCGATCACGCTATCCTATGCCACCCCGCTCGGCACCTCGCCTTCGTTCACTTTATTTATACAGACACCAAATCCAGTATACCCAAATCCGACGCTCGACACGCAACAGGCAAAGCCGACATTGGACTCTTCTTCAAACTCTTCTTCTTCTCCCTCAGGCTTCTTCCCTCTTGTACAAAATAAAACTCTAGCATCGTTCAACGTTCCGTTGTTCCCGCACCAAATTCCCGGGTTTAACGAAAGAACCCCGTCCCATCGTCTGGTCTGGTCTTATTCTCTGAGATTGCGGTTCTTGAGACTCGGCTTCCCTGCAAGCAACTCCTCACCCCCCTTCTTTCCCTTTCCTCTACTTATTTGTAGATTCAGGGATTCAGAGTCGCCGTGATCTTCGTTTGTGGTACTTCGTCTGGTGTTACTTCGCTCAATGGTGTTCTTCCGCATGTATATACCCTCGCCTCGCCTCGAAACGCATTGAATTGTAACAACTTCGCCTCGGAAATTTCACTTCCCTTACCTTTCGTGCGTATATTGCTACTACTGCTACTATCCGGTACCAAGTATGTGCGGATTTTGGATTTCTAAAATAATAAACGCTGCTCCTTCCTTCCCTCCTTCTTTCTTCTGCTAGCTAGCTGGACAAGGTCTCCGCAACGCACAGATGCATATATATATATATATATATATATGCGCGGACACGTTCTAGACGAGCTTCCACTCGCGTTTTTCGCTGTTTTAAAATCTATTTGCGGATCCCGTCGGATATAACGGAACTGACTAATTAACGAACGAATAAGGAGCACTGCATTTCTGTCTGCATTTCTTATTTCTCACTCTCACTCTCACGAAGTGAACTTCGACAAATGTTGTAGCTGCCAAGCTTTTTGTCGGATATAACGGAACTAACTTAATAATATTTAACTTACTTGCAAAAGTAATTGAGGAACAACGAGCGTTGCGTTGGTTATTTCTCACTCTCACAGAGATTTAAGCTCCAGGAGCTCGTCGTCCTCCTTATCCACTCCGTTTTGCACCGCTAACAGTCGTTTTCCCGTATTTTAACTTCGGTTAGACTGTCCCGAGTTCTAGCATTAGAACGAGTCAATCAATTTATTTATATTACCAATTATCATTTTCATACGTGGAATTTACAAATTTTGCGCCAAACTTTCAATAAGAGTTACGAAAGATGCGGGATGAAAAGAAGGGATGGGAAGAGGAGAGGAGAGGAGAGAAGAGGAAAGACGGCGCGGAGCGGAGTGGTGTCTGTGTCTGCGTGTCTGCGTATGTTTAAATTGTATTTCGTTTTCTATTTTTATATAAGATAATTGTGAAGAACATTTTTTGATACCTCCATGATTCCTCATGTTGAATGTAAAGTAAAGTACAGTAAAGTAAAGTAAAGGGAGAAGTGAAATTTCGGAAGTCAGAAGTCGGAAGTCTACCACGAGGAACACGGCAACAGCATTCCTCTCCCCAAACAACACAAGCAGGAAACAAAAATCAAAACAGCCATGTTTATTTAAATGCTGTTGATCACTCACACAAACCCGATCACGCCCGTACCACTCGAACGCCCCCGACGAAAGGCCGAATTCGAAATTCAAAAAATCCAATAATCTAATAATCTAATAATTCAAATAACTCAGATAATTCAGTTGATCGTATCGTATGTATTTACGGAAGATGAAGTAGGCGCGAGCGCCACGAAGCCGAAACTTTCTCGGCACGGCGAGATATTGAATAGAAAACCAAAAAAGAATTGCATGTCATTGGCCATTTGTGCGTAGGTTTGTATCAACACGTTTCATAGTATTTTGTGTATTTCATAAATATTTCCCGCGTATCAAACGAAGGACGACCCTTGTTTAGTTTACGAAAGGGACCTTGTGGATAGAGATAGACATTATCGAGATACGGATCTCTTCGAGAGTGTCTTCTCTGATGTGTTCTTTGACTCGGACATACATAGTGTGGGACTGTAAGATATTCAGATATTCTGACAATGCACACACGAGTCCAGGGCCCACCAGCCCATACTGACTTTGTTGCATCAATTACCTGTTGTAGATTTTTGCATTCTCACACCATTTACGTTAGTTTCTGATGTTTTATGCAGCTTATCATTGGTAAGTACATAGAATTGCCTTTAGCTGTACAAATTCGTCAGACTATTGAGTTTTTATATTGATCGCTAATCAATAGATACTCCAAATTATGTCAGAGCAGCTCTCTTTCTAGTAGTTGAAGTACTTTAAAAAGAGTTGAATACGAAAAACTTTTGGGGTCACATTTTCTATTGTACAGGTTGTAATGAGACAGTATTATGTAGGAAATACACTGTCCTTTCTACACTTCAATTTAATGATAGAGAATATTTAACTGAATTAAAGACTTTATGAAGTGTAAAGATGAACCTATATATTATAACATATTTAAGTATAATCTTAAAAGATTTCTATAGTTTCCTCTGTCTTTCTATCTATGGCCCTACTTTCATAGTTTACAATAGCATGTTGATTATACAGTATTATTTGGGATAAATCACATATACGTAATAATTTGTACTGCTAAGACAAATAATACCTAATTAACATCAATATTAATAATAAATACTGTTCTAAAGCTTCAGTAATTTGTAGTGTTAACAGCACGTCGGGTCAACAGAAATGATTTGTATTCCGTACTATGGAAATGGAATTTGAATGCATGCAAAATGATCAGAAATTTGTACATGAATATACGTCTCTATGCTTTGAATAAAATTATAAACACAGGTGGAAATATATTTATATATACGTACGCAATGCGTTTCAGGTCCTCAGGGAATAGCTAACACTTGGCGACTTTCTGCGTGATTTCGCATCACAGGGGCACGGGGAAGTTCTATTCAAAATACCTACTGGAGCGTAACAGTGATATTTTTAAGAAGACGGGGGATGAGAAGCTTGATGATCAATGAAGTATGTGTAGTATTATTATTTGTTAAGTTATTTAACCTCTGAAGGCGTGCTAATTTGCGATGACGATGACAGTGGCGTTGATAGGACGCGTCAGGATTCGATCAAGATCAATATCATTCGGATGCAGTTCGTCATGGCTTCCAAGTGACCTCACTTCATTTCACTTCTCACTTCGCATCCCGCACGTCGGTCAGTTGTAAAAACTGACTGGATCTTTCCGACACTGTTGTCATATCCTGAATGGTTAGCCGAACGAACTCGTTGGCGCTACGCGTTCTTACGTTCTGACTGATGCAACTTGGACCAACAAGGATACTCGGCTATAAACGGCAATTGGCTGTTACTGCGCATTGAGAGGAAAGACTGGTCAACAGATGGTTGAGAGACTAAAGGAAGCAGCTCTGCCCAGCCCCCTTCCAGCTGTCAGTCGCCAGAGCCCTCGTCGACTGGGTTGTGTATTCTACGCAACGATCTGCCAACCAAGGACACGTTAGACTTGACCTGCGAAATTATCCTGAAGCGCTTCTCATACGCACATACTATACATACGTGTCTATGCATATCACAAGTTGTATTGCTGACGGCGCCAACGTGGAACTGAAACACGAATGTTCGACCTCCTTCTCCTTCCGTGGGGATTCCCGATGACTCGCATCTTGGCGTGTCGAAGTAATTAGTGCATCGCATTATCTTGATTTTCTGTCGGAGGATTAAGCAACATTTTGCACGCCCTCGATAAACAGCGGAATCTAATCGGCGAATCCGTCGTCTTCTGCTCTGTTGTTTTCTGCTCTACCAGACTATTCATGCTAGGCCAGATATCTGTGCAAATGAGGTTCCGTGCTATGTGTAGCTACAGTGTACCTCCATATTATGTCCCCGATCAACTTCTCGTTCTCGAACTCAGGGCTCCTTGCGCCCATGTGTTGTATGGATCAGTAGCATCTGGTATCCCTAAATACTTTCATCGCCTGTCGGACGTATCGAAATATAGCGCTCGACACGAAGTTCTCGAGGTCATTTCCCAGGCCGGAAGACCAGTGTCCGAGGATGAGTAAAGGTGGCTGGATTGCGATTTTATGGCTGCTCAGTCGACTTGACTAGGAAAGTAATCTCTTGTTTCTTTGCTTCATCGTCTTTGATTCGTCCTTTGCAAGATTGCCATTATAACATTCTAGCAAAAGGATTTGCTATGAATAGTCTCAGGGAACTCCGGATTCCAGTGGATATGCTCTCGACGCACTTCCGATTTTCATGGAGTGCTCTTTTCAAAGAAGGTGAGCAAGGCATAATGTCCATTGACAGTGACCCAAAAGCTGAGGCTCGACGGACCCGAAGGTGTACCGAGCTAGTATCGTAGTTCGATTTGGCCCTACCTCGACCAATTCTGCTCAATGGTTTGTCCCTCTGTCCAAGCATTCCTCTGCTGCATCCGACCAAGTCGGGATTGCCTTCCTACATACAGGTGTATTCTCCCGGTTCCCATCTAGATTTCTCAAACTGAAGCCGTTTCTTCTATTTCTCGCGTTGGACAAGATCTCTGAATCGCTGATCATCTTCTTCTATGTCTCAAGGCCAGGAATCAGGGACATCCTTCTTCATTTCCGATGTTGCGTAGCGCGTGCCGCCCATGCTTTTGCGTGCAACCAGTGATGAGTACCAAATGAATGATAAATGAACTGTAGGAGGCCGCAAGCATATGTCTGTATTGTAGTTGGAGTCGCTTCCGCATGTACCATGAAACGGTGCGCTAGGAACTTACATTAGTTTGCGGGAATGGGATGTCTCCAATGATAACTACGTGTGCCACCTACAATATACAGCGCTTTTCTCGACGGCGATATGCGCCGACTCCTCGGAGCCTTGAAGCTCTCACTTTCTCCCGATCGCCGTGATCACTCGAGGGCTCCTGGATTTTTAGTCCCTTGATTTGGGCCCCCTTGCGTACACTAACATATGTAATAGCATTCAACGTCGGTCCAGGAATGAATCCAATGTCATTTGGCTCGTTATACATTATCACATGCATTTCAGTAGGTATCCTCAATTGAAAACGCAATTAAGCCTTACAAAATTATGCGTTATACCGCATTCTACTATGCTGCGCAACGTCGGTAGTCGAGAGGCTGTGTAGTTGCCCTGTTTAACGACCTTTTCAACTCATGGACCAAACCCCAGAAGAACGGATCCTGCCAAAATGTACTTCCTTTATGCGTTCCTGGCACGCGGCAACCCCCAGAACTTGGCTCCGCTTCGCTCTTCTACTGCTCGCGCGCAGATCTCAATTGAACGGGCTCGGGAAGAGGCCGAAGACTTTACGTCTAAGCGATCCGCAATCGTCGTTTTGTCCTGCTACTCACTGTCTGAAAGCTTGCAGGCCATTGTATTCAGTGATTGCATCATGTTTCTCCCTCTTCGAGTTGATTGTTATCTAAAAGGGGGTCGGAGGATTCCGGTTACTGGGACAATAATTCATTCAGGAGCGCTTCCGCAGAATCTATTGTACTTTCGCCGAACACTCGCGTTGGATTCGTTTCCGAATTCGGAGTTCAGGAAGGACGAATGAAAGCTCGCTAGGAAATGTATAAGACCGCGGTCAGTCCCAAGGGGAGCGGACATGATTGAATCATGAGGCATGCTCGCCACTCTTCTAGTGCACAGCGCGTGAAGTACGCGTTTCTAGCTTGAATTACATAGAATAGATACCGGCCCTGTACACAGCGTTTAGACAACACGGAGACGGAGAGGTGCTGCTGCGACATGAAGTCAAATTCTAGCAGGTGCAGGCCGTGCGGTTTCTGCGAGCTTCGAAAGCAAGGCCCTTTTTACCAGTTCTGAACACGGAGATCCAAGCGTAGCCTGTAATACTCTAGTCAATATAGCCCAGTCTGAGCTTTACGGGCATTTTTATATGTGCCTTTATTAGTAAATCATTTCGGAAATGAATCTCGAATCAGAAAACAAAACCCCGAATTAGAACGATAGTTACATCCTTTCGGAGTGAGTCCTCTTATCTCGGTAAAAATCGAAGCCCCGTAAGCTTGTAGTGGTCGGAATCCTGGCAAAGCAGTCATCTTATTCCGCCTAGGTATGGCGGGGTGCATGCCATCCAATTTGATATTTTGTCGCCTTTTTTCCACCATGCCGCTTCTGATAAGTCTTGCTCGAGGTAGTCACAGAATAAAGGAAAGACTTCTTAGTTCGTAAAAAATGAGCGTTAGAAGTGAGTGACAGATTGATGATCACCCCATTCCCGGTTTTCACGCAAGAATCTATTAGTAGGGGGATAAGGAAGCCATGTTCAGCGTTTCGGAGGACCAATATGAGTGGGAAAGTATGCAAGTATGCCCGTAGTTTATCCTCTAGCATCCAGGTTCCACCAATGATATGCACAGTGCTTGCTTTGAGAACTCAGTATGATGCATTGTCGACAGGTATTCCTTGGTCGTGGATGGAGAGACAGAACGTTAACTAACAAAGATAATATGCCTTGAGCTGCGACATGATAGTCGAAGACAAGATGGATGTGCTGCCTTCGTTTGAATTTGCTGTTGTTGTGTCAATCACATGACTGGTTATTTCTGATTACCGCTGCCGTCAACTAAGAAATACACATTATGAATCGACGTTCAATCACAACATGCTACCTTGGAACATACTGAAGAAAGACAAAAATCAGCAGATACAAGCCAAAACCGCTGCATATTCTTACTTTGTTCGGCAAGTGGCCAGCTTCCCGAACAATCCATCATCCTCCGCTGATTGAACCGATCAAACCAGAACAGTGGAGCTCGACTTCTTTGACGGTGTCTTTTACCGCCCTCACAGGCCGCTTTCGAATGGCGGAATGGAATCAGGAAACGCCGACCCGCTTTCTAAAGTTTCGCGCATCGTGCTCACTTGAACAGTGTTGATGCCGTAACTCCGCACCTTTTGCTCGCGGGCTCTCGGCTATCACCAGACCTATGAAAACGTCCCATCCTGTCCCTAATGTTCCCTAGAGAGCCTTTTCAAGGTAGCTTTGTTACCCATATATATGTCGTTAAGATAGGATATCTACGATTACTAAGGTATAAAGGCATTCTCAGTTAGGCTAGAGAGCCGATCATCGGGACAACTAGAGGTCTTATGGATTGACTTTCTTCGATTAATTTGAAATATGCCCTGACCACTGACACTACGGAAAGTCGCCTTACCCAGATGGTGTGGATAGTTTGAATAGATTTCAGTGGTTACGACGGGCATTCTTCTGACAGTTCAGACCATCTGGAGAGCAGTGTGGAGGCTGGAATGCAGACTATAAGTATTCTCAACCATGTGTATGGAGTACTGTCGCGGCGCCCCATGTGGGCCATTTAATGCCATTTCTCATATTATTGACTACTACAACTGTTTTACAACATAAAAAATATATAATTATATATTACAACATCTTATCTAAAAAACGTTCGTTTTATTTTTGTAAAAAACTGAAAAATAAATATTTCATTGATTTTATAAAATGACAATCCAAAAGTTGTGCTTCGACGCGTCAGACCCACATGTGGGCCACCCGTGGGAAAGAAATTTGCCCACTGTATCTAAGTGCATATTCTCAGTACACAAACTCAGCTTCATTTCAATCTAGACTTAATTGGATAGGAAACAAAGGTGATTCTACTCTATTAGTTATATAAAGTTTATTTACTAATAAAATTTGTGTTTTTATCTACAGGAACAGGCTTATTATAGTAACTTAGGATTATTTACTTATATTCTACTATTTCCCCCCTACTCTCTCCACTCTCACACTATCTCTATGTTTCTAGTATGCTAGTACTCATATACAGTATATTTCTTCCTTTCCTGAGATTTGAGTTGTTGAGTTTGTTTAATAATCTCTCTCTTTATTTAGTTATAAATATTCTACTATTTTACTTTAATACTAATCAAGCTCTTTCTCCTTTACTTCAAGCTCACATTCCTTCTCTTTCTGTTATCATAACTATACTACTTTTCAATACTTTATTATATCTATCATGAGGG
>NW_006760389.1:1856640-1864505 GCF_000271605.1 Fomitiporia mediterranea MF3/22
TATTTTACTTTAATACTAATCAAGCTCTTTCTCCTTTACTTCAAGCTCACATTCCTTCTCTTTCTGTTATCATAACTATACTACTTTTCAATACTTTATTATATCTATCATGAGGGATGGACACATGTTTTTTTTTGATAATAACAGTAGTTTTACTACTAATACTTATTATAATTATAATTTTTATAGTTATAAAAATAATAACATAATATAAATTGAAGTAATTAAGTTTAAGTTATAATTTTTGGTAAATATATACCTCTAATGTATATAATTATAAATATCAACTTTATTTTACTAGTCCTAATAGTAGAATCGAGTATAAAAATTATAAAGACAGAGATTAGTAAATTTGTATATTCTAATCTGTTAAAATCATACTATTAGCGATTCTTCTTATAACTTACTTAAAACTGCACAGAAACTTCTACAAAAATTAATATCAACAAAAAACATACTAATACACAAGTTTACAAAATTACAGCTTGAAATAATAATACCTTGAATTAATATAGTGTATTAATTGTGTGGGAAAGAGCTTGGTTCACTCCAAAAGTGTAATTTTTCATACTCTTCAGATTGTAAGTATAATAACTTTTTTACTGCTCATTATTCCGTCTCAAATTTTTAGATATATATTTATTAGATGTTTAGCTACATATCTACAAATTTTTATGAGGTTTGAGCAAAATTTGGGGGAGGAATAGTAAAATGGCCCACATGTGGGTCTGGCCCGCAAGGGGCGCCGCGACAGTATGTACATTTGGGCGCCCCTGCAGTTTCATCCCGAAGTCTCTGTTTGCCTCAGTAGCCCCCGCCTGAATCTGTGTAATTTGTAAAGAATGTATATAATGTCGAAAAAGAACAGATCCTGGCAGTCTTCTGCCTTACAGTCTCACACCAGTTGTTATCTCTATACATGTCTCGCAATTCTGTTTATATTATCAACCACCCGATGAGTGATCGTCGAGAGACCTGCCATTACTCGTAGGCAGTAATCAAACACGCGAGATAATGCATAAGAGGTATAGCATATGATCATGGTAAAGATTTGGTCACCCATGGACACTCGTGCCGATAGTCCGATTGTCAACGGAATACACATTTCTTTCGATCCTGTATATTTCCTAGTCCTAGTAAACCGCGGCACTCTTCAAAGCGTGTGTACTAGATTGCAATCTGTTATGTTTGCTAATTGTCCCTGTCTAGAAACCGAAGATTCGCCAATACAATCACGAAAAGCCGCTGAGAGTTCCGTGACCTCTGTGGTGTGAAAGAATTCACTTGCAGTCAAATGGCCTTCACGAGATACCGCATAGTCAAGAACACGAACGATTCCCGAAGCTATTGAACAGAAATGCGAAGTCCTCCGTAGCTTCTAACTTCTAACAATTCTTTTCTTTTGTATCGTTACAACTCTCTTGGCAAGGAGACTGAATTATAGAACGCTGTTGCGAAGAGTCAAGGCGTTAAACAGAATAGCCACTGTATAATGCATGACGTATGTATCTATAACTACCGGGGAGCTTCATTGCGGTGATCTGGTGTTTTACAGGAGTCTTGAAAATTGAAACGAATAGCATGTAAAATAAATAACTTGAGCTATGCTAAAGAGGACCTAGTATCCTAGGGGTGGGCGAGGTGCGAATAATGCTTCTTGACCATGAATTTACAATTACTATCCACCACACAAGGTCTACCACAAAATTAATTTTCTCGTAATGCGGAGCGCCCAAGCGAATGATGATACAGATCATCACGTAATCTCCACATGAACGTACTGACTGAGTACAGGGGCGTAAATCATTTTTGTTTGAACTCCTGTCCGGATATGAATATGACGAAATCCCCGCTCTGTGCACTGCCTCCATGAGGCATCGACGGAGAACTCGTAGCATGATTTCTGTGAGAAGCGTAATAGCAGTAAGCGCGTTAGCGAAAGCGCTCACCGCGAATGTGAAAGAAGGAATTCATGTACGTACACATACTAGTAATGAAAATGCTTTGGGAATCTGGTCTGCAATCGTTCGTTCATCTTGATCAACGGAGCTCATGCTGGGCTATCCACGGATGAAACATTCCATTACCATTGTGGTGTAGTGTGATCAGATAGAGGTGATCAGATATGCAGTATTTCAATAGACCTGCTGCATACTCCGAAGACAATAAACCATTGCTGATCAGCTGCTATGTAGGTCTCAAAAAACCGAGCTCAAGCACTTCATGAAGAATGAGAATAGAATGGCAGAAATCTCCTTGCCGGGTTGTGGCAGGTTTCACTGTTTATTCGCTAGCATGGAAAGACTATAGGCACACGATATTCCTGAATACAAACTTGGGTAGGTGGCCGGATGAAATTTGATCAGGACGAGCAACATCTTCCTTTGTCGAATATTATTGAAACTTCGGGTCCAAACAAAGGCACTCCCAACACGTTACCATCGTCCCTGAGTCAGCTAGCGAGACCTGAATACCAGTAACTTGATGCATCTCGGAGACTGAGTTCAATTAATCTTTTAGAAAAAAACCTGACCTGCGCGCTCAGCGGGTCATTGGGTAAGCTTTTGTTCATCCAATTCCCCTTCAAATCAGCAAACATCGGTATCTCCGCCATAATATCATCAGGATAGAACTTAAGGATTGGGCTTCATTGAATGGTTGTTGTGGAGCTTCATAATTGCCGGGATCTAGCTGGCCCCTTCAGGCAGAGAACACAGTTGAAAGTTATACAGAAATTTTCTGCAGATGCAATTATTAGACTCCCAGCCTCTGTTGAGGGACGGCGAGTACTAGCGCATCATGCTGCGATGGCTTCACAGGGCCGCGAACCGATCTTGCTGAAAGTAAATGCCGAGGCCTATAAGCAAAGTTTTAGGAGAAGGATTTGATGCAAATATACATAGACGTCTGGTAGATGCAACTTAGGTGCTTCAATCCGACATGCATGAGTCACTGATGATGACATCCCAGGAGAGCGTGTCACAAGATCAAGAATAGGATATAACGAATAGCGCGGCTGGCGATGAGAACATGAGTTTGTTAAACCAAGTTCGTGCGTCCGAGGGGTCAAACCATGAAGGACCCAGTTCTCGATAGCATCATAGAGCCAGTGTGTCTATGCATATCAATCTAGCTTTAAGTAACGGGAAAGCAGGCAGCACTCGAGGACGAGGAGTCAAGAACCAAGAATCAAGTCAAGACGGAACGCGAGTCACTTTACCCACAGCAAGGCCGAGCCTCGCTGACTAATACTTCCCACGACTGCCGATTTTGTATAAACACGAAGCGCGTGTGCAGAGTCACTCGCTGCTCAGCGTCGTCCACGACGAACAAGCAAAAATGTTTGGCGGCTCTTGGGGTCAGCAAAATCAGCAGCAGCAGCAACAGCAGCAGCAACAACAACAACAAAATCAACCACAACCTGGAACGTCAGCATTTGGGCAGCAGCAGCAGCCGAATGCTTTCGGTTCGGGTGCGACTGGCGGTGCGTCTTGTTGATCTTTCGCGACAACGCGTCCAAGTCATGCTGACTACGTGTTTCTCGTGCTTTGTTCTGATTCGCCTTACATATATAATATACACTATCATGCCGGACTCGTGATCTCCCCCTTCTCCCTGGATCCTCATTGACAACAGGCTTTGGGGGTGGAGCCTTTGGTCAAAACACCCAACAGCCGACTGTGAATCCGATGTTTGGAAGTAGTACATCGAATCCATCAAGCACTGGAGCGGCCTTTGGTCAGTGTCTTTAACTGAATAATATTCTCTTAAGGCGGTGAGACTAATAGCATCCTAGGTTCTTTCGGTGGTGGAGGGACATCTGCGTTTGGCGCACCGAAGCCCCCGGCATTTGGAGCGTTTGGAGGCGGTGGTACCAGTGGCACCTCGGCATTTGGAAGTGGAGGGACGTTCGGGCAGACGAACCCAAGTGGTACGTCTGCATTTGGTCAGCCTGCGGGAGGGACAAGCGCGTTTGGTGGGACGGGAACGGGTTTATTCGGTCAGAAGCCTGCGGCTCCGACTACTGGGTTTGGAAGCACATCGACAGGTACGACCAACATAAGCATTTATCCATTCGTCTGAAATTCTTTGCCCTCGATGTGTATACTGCTTGAAGAGGTGAACTGACTCTACACATTCAACTTTGTTTGTCAGGTCCAACCATAACCACAGCCGATGGGAGCGTTCCACCAGTGACTACGGGTTCCGCCAATCCTCCCTACTCTGTTTTTTCGGAGAAAGATGCAAATACACCAAATATCACTCTGAATTACCAAAGCATCAGCACGATGCCTGCGTACCGCGGGACCTCGTTTGAGGTATACAACTTCAACCGTACTTCCTTACACATACATGCCTAACTCAGTACATCTTTCTAGGAAATTCGTGTCCAAGATTATGCGCAAGGACGCAAGACGGCAGGCAGCTTTGGTCAATCTGCGACTTTTGGATTAGCACCTTCACAGTCGACGTCTACTACCTTCGGTCAACCCGCCGCAAACACGAGTACCTTTGGTTCCTTTGGTCAGAACAGTCAACAGTCCTCAACGCAGCCGTCTACTACTTTCGGATCTTTTGGACAGCCCGCTACGACGCAGCCGCCAGCATTTGGCACAGGCACCAGTACTGGGGCTTTTGGCTCATTTGGGCAGAACACACAACAACCGCAGCAGCAGCCGAGTGGGACAGGCTTGTTTGGTGGAGGAGGTGCATTCGGACAAAGTAATCAGCAGCAGCAGACTGGATCCGCATTTGGTGCATTCGGCCAGTCCAATCAGCCGAAGCCGTTTGGTGCTTTTGGTCAGACCTCGGGTACAACTGGCTTTGGAAGCGGAGGTGGAGGTGGAGGCTTGTTTGGACAAAGTACAAACCAGCCTGCAGGACAACCTACTACCGGATTATTCGGTCAGCCCGCCAATCAAAACCAGGGTTCATCTGCATTTGGCTCCTTTGGTAAGTTGTATATTGCTCACAACCATGTTGGACAACTAATCTGTTTCAAGGTGCGAATGCAAATAAACCCGCATTTGGACAACCTGCTGCGCAGCAGCCAGCGTCTACCGGTTTCAGTCTTTTTGGCCAGAATAACCAGCAACAACAACAGCAGCAAAACCAACCACAAGGCCAACAACCATCAACCGGCCTCTTTGGTAGTGGTACGACTGGAACAGGGACAGGTCTGTTTGGTCAAAACAACCAACAGCAACAGGGCCAGCAAGGTCAACAAGGTGGCACGCAGCCGTCGACTGGTCGTAAGTGTGGCTCCTTAGATTCATGGATAGAATATCCTGACATTAGGACAATTCTAGTTTTCGGGCAACCCGCCCCTCAGCCTTCAACCGGCTTGTTTGGTACTGGAACGACAGGAACGGGTCTCTTCGGAAATAATAATCAGAATAAGCCAACAGGTACGCTAGACTTTCTTCCAGGAAGGTGATTGTGAAGTGGCTTATAATCTTGCAGGATTCGGGCTGTTCGGTGGAACGAACAATCAAGCGGCAGGTTCTGGCTCTACGCAGCCTTCTACAGGATTATTTGGTCAGCCATTTGGGCAGTCAACCACTCAGCCAGCCCCAGGAACAACTGCGTTTGGTGGGTCATCGTTGTTCGGCCAAAAGCCTCCAACAACAAATGCTTTTGGTCAATCAACTGCGCAACCAGCTTCTACCGGGTTGGGTAGCTCACTGTTCGGTGCCAGTGCATTAGGTGGTACTGGTGGGGGATTTGGGCAATCCGCTGTTGGTACTGGCGGAGGACAAGGTTCATTGACTGCTTCGATTGCCCAGCCGGTCCAAGAAAACTTGCCTATCTTCAGCTTGTTGAACAACAAAGAACAACCTGCTTCCTTCGCTCCTCCGCCGAAGAAGATGTCGAACTTCTTCGCTGATATTCCTACACGCACTCCACTTGGTATATCGAATGCTCGGCTGACGAATGGAGGGAAGCTACGCGGCTTCGGTGCTTCATTATCCGCAGCAGGTCTGAATAGATACGGCGGACTCCAATCATCACTGGCATCGTCAAAGAACGCCGGCAACCTCGCGCTCAGCAGGGGCGATAGCAGGAGCCTGCTTGGTGCAGATGCCTTCACGAGTGGTCCATCACTAGGCAGTGACGGCAAATCTAGCCCGAAGAAACTTGTTCTCCACAAGAAAATCGAACCAAGTGACGTCTTTGGTCGTTCGAGATCTGCTTCTGCTTCCTCGAAAGTGGAGTTTAATCCTGCGATTAGTATTGCCTCGCGCGAGAAAGAAGCTAGCTCAATGCCACCCCCGCCGTTGCCAACTGCCCCACCCCCACAACGAAAATCCTCGTCTGCCGAGAAGGACGCGTCAGAATTACAGGACGGTGATTATTATGTCAAACCACCTCTCGACGTGCTACGTAAATTGAGTAACCAGGAGTTGTCGTCATTTGAAGGACTCGTAGTCGGTCGCAAAGGACACGGAGAAATCCAATTCCTGCAACCGGTAGACTTGACTACGCTACCAAAGCTGCAGGATCTTCTTGGAAAGATCATACAAATGGACAAGCAAGAACTCACCGTGTATCCAGAGTCGACTCTGGTCGAGATTGAGAAACCTCGAGTTGGTGAAGGCCTCAACGTTCGTACACGCGTTACGCTCCATGGTTGTTTGCCCAGGGACAAAGCAACCGGTGAACCTATTAAGGATCCTAAACATCCGGCCTTCATAAAGCAGAAACGGAGGCTGCAGATTATGAAACGCACACAATTCGAATCTTTTGACCCTGAGACGGGGACTTGGGTCTTTATCGTTGACCACTTTTGATGGGTCTTGTTCAATTTTGCAATTTCAAGGTTAATGTTTCAATGATCTTCTGATAATTTTCTTATGTCCCATTTTCATGTACCGTCGATAGCTTTGATTGCACGAATAAATTTTCACGCACAATGTCTATTTTTGAGTGTTGCTCACTGGACTTTGCTAGTTCAAGTGTTTCTTTATCATGGTCGGGATCCACGATGTATCTCAGCAGAACATCGTCAATCAGCAAAACGATGGAAAGTGTGCAGAATGAGAATGGCATAGCAAGGCCTGGCCAAGCCTCGGTGTATTCATGTGCAACGTAAAGCAGCAGACTGTCATCACGACGTTGTGTGCATAAAGTCATGATGCATATTGCTCATACCAAAACAACTTAAACAAGTGCCTACAGGGTTGTTTGACACTGCGTTTACCCTGCACGCTTATCACTTCATACTTCATAATTTACTGAAATCAGGTCTGCTAATCGGAAAACTAATCGAAATCATGACACAACGTGGATACACCGTAAGAGATACTAATCACGAGATATGTTATGGCTACTACTATAGTTGCTGATGTCCGGTCCCGGACCGCTCGGACTCGGTCCGGACGCAGGACTGGACTGATGGACCGGTCCTCTACAGTCTGGTCCTCATGGGTCCAGGAGAGGTCTGGTCCTGGGTCCATCATTTTGAGAAATTTCCCGGACCGATGGACTCGTCCAGACCCGGACTGGACTCCGGACCTGAATAACCTGAACTAATGTCTCAAATCTCGTTTCCCATATCTCTAGCTCACTATACTAAAACAGATCATACTCCTTTAAGGATCTTTGAATATTAGCTAGCACTTGCATAGTACATTTTACAAGTTTCTGGCAGTCCAAGCAAAGCAAAACTTTATTCCTGTTCTTTACTGTTCAATGTATGGCTTACTAAACTTGACTCTTCCTATCTGGTTATTGTCTCCCAAAATATTTATTCCCTTTATGTATATTCACTCCTCTCCCGTCCTATGCCAAAGACGCCGCAGTCCCAGCCGCCCTCCCCAGTCAAGCAGCCAGCCAATGCCCCTGCCCCTGACAAATTAGACAAG
>NW_006760389.1:1865076-1869223 GCF_000271605.1 Fomitiporia mediterranea MF3/22
AAAGCAAAACTTTATTCCTGTTCTTTACTGTTCAATGTATGGCTTACTAAACTTGACTCTTCCTATCTGGTTATTGTCTCCCAAAATATTTATTCCCTTTATGTATATTCACTCCTCTCCGTCCTATGCCAAAGACGCCGCAGTCCCAGCCGCCCTCCCCAGTCAAGCAGCCAGCCAATGCCCCTGCCCCTGACAAATTAGACAAGATGTCTGAAATCACTCTCAGAAAGAAGAACGCTGACGCTCAGGCTGCTTTCCGTGCACGCCGTGCCAACTATATTGCCACCCTCGAAGAGACAGGTCCGTCTGCTGCTAAGTACCTAAATATTCATGTTCCAACAACTAAGTGTCCGTAAATCGCAGTAACCAGCTTAGAGGCAGTTGTAGTCCAGCTTCAGGACTCGTGTCGCGAGGCTCGCGCTGAAGCCTCAGAATTGCGTCAGGAAAACCACTACAGTGTCTAGTCTGTAGATTATGTAGTATATACAAAAATATATTACTTTTGTACTTAGATACAAAGAATAATACTCTAACTCATCTCTTAAATTTTTTTTCTCTCAGGTCCGGTTATGGACCGGTCCAGAACCAGACTGGAACTTGGGTCCAGTCCACTACCCGTCCACATAGGTCCGGTCCCCAGTCCGGGACACTCCCGGACTGCAGATTTGGTCCGGTCCTGAGTCCAGGTGAAGTATGCCCGGACTGGACCAGGACCGGACTTCAGCAACTATAGCTACTACATGTTTTATATACTCAAACAATAAAATGTAAACTGGCTAATCCTTGAATGTGTGTTATATTGACTCCTTTCCAGATATATTTCGCAGTTGTTGGTGTAAAGGAAACAATACGTCGACATGAAGCCACAGTAATTTAGTCCTGTCATTTCTTTTTAGGAGACTGAGGCTTACTAAGCCACTAAAGATACCAATGTCATCGGTCTACTACAGAGTTGTTGTTTGTTTAATAACTTACGTCGGACCTCAACACTTCACTCGCAGTCCACCTGTGTTTGCACCTGAGAGTCAGCAGTCCTCTTGCTACCGATTTCGCTTACCAGTAACCAAGCATTATCAGTAAAGTATATATTCATACTAGTGAAGTAACAATGACTTACCCTCAGGATACTTTTTCCATATGTCAGTGTTCCAATTTCTGGGATCATCGAGTTTGTCAAAATCATCTGCAAACTCGTCTTGACTCGGAATTCTATATAATTTGGCAATGACAGCATATCAGCCCCAATAATACAAATCGTCACAAATTTTTTTTACTGGTATGCGAAGTACTCAAACGATGACCAGCCATGATACAATTCCCAAAGTATCACTCTGTATTATGTATTGAATATATCAGTTGACCAAATTTTCGAGCCGTATCAAGCATACCCGAGTGCCCAGAGATCTGAGCGACAACATATTAGCCCACGGCGAGTGCGCTCTGGCGAAAGGTAACCAGTGGTGGCATGCTTATTATCGGTCCTGGCGTGCGTGTGTCCCTCCGGCAACCATTTAGCCCTGCGTAGATAAAGGAAGTGTAAATGGTCTTGCAGTGTCAAATGTTGAGATGCGGGATATACATACGTTGCAAAATCTGAAATCAAGATTTTCGGTGGGTTAAGATTTTTTATCAAGATATTTCCTGGCCTAAGATATTCTCAGTACATTCTCAACTCTTCCCGGTCGAGTATACCTACTTGATATCGGCATGCACACAGTGACGTTCACCGTGTTTGCTATGAATATATTCTAATCCCTTGCACACTTGGCTTCAAGGGTTCGTCAGTAAGTATTTCATTCTATATTCTCCATCCTATACACACTTTATGATGGCTTTTGCATACACCTCGGAACCACTTCCTTGCATCAAGGCTCGCAAATCGCCGTCCTTGGCGTATTCCATCACAATACAACAATATTCGCTATTATTGTACACGTAACTAAAAGAGTCAATAAGTTCGACCTGGTTTTAATTATTCCGTTAGTCCCATATCTAGTACTCTTTTTGACATTCCCGAAGGAATAATACACACGATTTTCTTATGGCTTCCCAGTTTTCTCAAGTTTCCGAGTTCAGATAGCTGTGTGGTTTTAATTTCTCCTGTTCCCTTCTCGAGCATCACTTTGATCGCCACGGCTTTCCCATTATTATCTTGGCACAGCTACATATACAAAATAGATGTGAAACAACAGTAATTTCACAAAGCATGTATGAGAAGAAAGATGATGAGCTCAGCACCTTGGATACTTTCAATTTTGTAGAGTGACTCACAGCAACAACTCCAGTGTTACCCTCACCTAAGAACTGTTCTGACGTCAACGTATAACCATTGACAGTGTTGCCCCTCTTCAAAAGATGCTGCTCAGGTGCTGTACCTGATGGTTGAGTCTGACTTGTAGAGGGTTCATTATTTGTATTCGCACCCTGCTGAGAATGCTTATGACCATGATGGACAGATCCGGAACGTGGCGTTTGTCGACCGTTTCTGGACATTTTTATTATGGTATAAGTCTGACGATTGTATATAAAAAAGGTACTACTATGTCACAGAAAGCTGCTAGAGAACGTGAGGAATAGGGAGACAAGCTCAATCTTCTGTGATATCTGTATGATTTGTAGAATGTTAGAATGCAAATTCTGCAATTCAGCGCCACTGAGCAAACCAGGTTCACCGTAGCAACTAACAGGTATCGATGCCTCAGTGGTCCTGGGGTCCTACTTTGCGGGTGCTTGAAGGGTCATGATCTTAAAATACAAACAACTTTTGATGGGTTTCTAGTTATGGATTTCACCTCAAATATTACTGGCCATCTCTGACTGAATATAACTTGTAAAGTGGCTCAAATGCATGTACCCTATTAAGGCTGTCATGGTGTCATTGGGAAA
The DNA here is from genome assembly GCF_000271605.1 of Fomitiporia mediterranea MF3/22. NCBI lineage: Eukaryota > Fungi > Basidiomycota > Agaricomycetes > Hymenochaetales > Hymenochaetaceae > Fomitiporia > Fomitiporia mediterranea. The sequence goes on from NW_006760389.1 coordinate 1,867,963, forward strand.
GTTCTACAGAGCAATTGTATGCAGGAAAGGAATGGTTGAACATTGTTTTCCTTATCTATGTTACAGATCTTTTTATACATTGCTAAATAAAGGATCAAAGACAAGGCTATACTCAATACTAGAGCAATCCATAGTTGAAATTTATTGTTTTATTGTATCAGCTAACAAATTTATTAGGTTTATCAAGCAGATACAGAGAGTACTATTTAAAACATAGTTAACTGTTTCTATCTGGCACATTTAATCAAGTGGATCTATAAGTTTATACTTTATATTTATTTACAGCAAAGTAGTCACAGTCTGTCAGACAGTAAAACTACTTTTAATGTAGAAAAACATAATAAATAACTATAAATGCTATACTATTCCTCTGCTAGACACTAGGCAATATTGTTATAAGAAGGAATTTATACACTAAACATTTAGCTAAGGAATGTTAGTACAGCTGCTACTTTTTAGCACTTGATTTAAGCTACTATATAGATAAAATGTGAACAATTATTGTTATAGTGCTTCTGATAAACCTACATCAGAGTTCAGTACATCAGTTACAGTCCACCTATCTCTAGGATAAATAGTCAGCAGTCCTCTTGCTACAAGTTCCACTTAACAGTAATTATTAGTAAAGTATATAACAATATTAGTAAAGACAAGAATAGCTTGCCTTCAGGATGGCTTCTCCAAATTTTCCAGGTCTCATCCATTTTGAGTCTGTCAAACTCATCCACAAATGTCTTACTTTTGTAATCCCTTTATATTTCATTAAAAGGAATGAGTTAGTGTTAAATTTTCACATACAATACAGTAAGGAGAAGTATGATTTACATATATAGAGTATAAAAATATGATCCCTAACTATAATATAAATCCTAAAGTACTACACTGTACTGTGTTTAGTTATATTAGCAAGGTGAATTTCTAAGAACCAAGTACACTAGGTACTACCAAACATACCTGACTGTCTAGAGATCCAAGGGACAATACAGTATTTTTCTACAGATCTGTTCAGATACATAGTAATAAGCTAAGTGTTAACATGTATTACAATCAATGATACAATTACAGACGCTACAGTAATGATAAGATGATTAATATGCATATAAACGGAACAGACACAGAACAATGAGACATGTATTGGATACACGATACAAGACATGTATCGGATACACAATAAGTATCAGATACAAGATAATGATACATTGGATGTCTAAGACATACAGACGAATGAATAACATAAAAGCGAGCAACTTAGTAACTAAAT
>NW_006760389.1:1869350-1875178 GCF_000271605.1 Fomitiporia mediterranea MF3/22
GTACATCAGTTACAGTCCACCTATCTCTAGGATAAATAGTCAGCAGTCCTCTTGCTACAAGTTCACTTACAGTAATTATTAGTAAAGTATATAACAATATTAGTAAAGACAAGAATAGCTTGCCTTCAGGATGGCTTCTCCAAATTTTCCAGGTCTCATCCATTTTGAGTCTGTCAAACTCATCCACAAATGTCTTACTTTTGTAATCCCTTTATATTTCATTAAAAGGAATGAGTTAGTGTTAAATTTTCACATACAATACAGTAAGGAGAAGTATGATTTACATATATAGAGTATAAAAATATGATCCCTAACTATAATATAAATCCTAAAGTACTACACTGTACTGTGTTTAGTTATATTAGCAAGGTGAATTTCTAAGAACCAAGTACACTAGGTACTACCAAACATACCTGACTGTCTAGAGATCCAAGGGACAATACAGTATTTTTCTACAGATCTGTTCAGATACATAGTAATAAGCTAAGTGTTAACATGTATTACAATCAATGATACAATTACAGACGCTACAGTAATGATAAGATGATTAATATGCATATAAACGGAACAGACACAGAACAATGAGACATGTATTGGATACACGATACAAGACATGTATCGGATACACAATAAGTATCAGATACAAGATAATGATACATTGGATGTCTAAGACATACAGACGAATGAATAACATAAAAGCGAGCAACTTAGTAACTAAATAAACATCATTATCAGGGTCTACACCCTCATTACTTGTGTGATAACCTAAGAATACACATTCTAACAGGTTATGAGCCTTGTGCTCTCTGCTTAACACCTCACATTACTACTACAAGACTATGCTACACTACTTTGCATTGATACTACGAATCTATGATGGACTCACTAAGTACCTGCAATCTCTATACGCCAAACGAAACTGTACCAAACTCATCTACACCTTCGAATAACTTGCAAAGGACAAATACAAGTCATTACAAACCTGCTGATGTACCTAAACACTTTGGACACAACATTGTGCAACTAAAAGACACATCTGGATTCAAGATATGGAAGTATTGGATTAACTCTGCTATTGCAGCAACAGGCTATATGCACTTGTTCACAAATGAACCAAAGCCTGAAGACATTAAGGTTGCACACACAATCTACACATCAATAATTGATAAAGTAGTGGATCATATAATGGCTAACTTTATGCATACTAGAACGTTGATTAAAACTCTTATGAGTGGATTAGAAGAACGTTTCAACCCTCATACAGTTATGTGTAAAGCATACAATGAGTCTTTGCTATTTAAATGTAATGACCACGTTAAAAACTTCGGACGAGTACTTGATAAACTAGAGCAGATATATGCACAGCTAGTAGCAGACGATTTAAAACCTACAGACACTATGTATCGAGCAGCTATCTATGCTGCAACCCCTCCTGAATATAGTGGTACTATTACAGCTATGGAACAAGCTCGAGACATGTTTTACAATGGAAAACCCAAATCCGAGTATCAACCTATCAAGCTGCAAAGACTTATTACAGTACTGTGCCAAGCGTTTAACGATTTTCACATCAAAAACCCTACACAATACATAAACAACAAGCCTACAATATGCAGACAGGCAAATATGTTTTGTACAAAAGATAAAAAGTACAGAAAGAAGGGAAACAACAAAAATACGAGCAAACCAACCCCTGCATCAAAATGCTTCAATTGTGGCAAATCAGGGCACTTCTCCTGTGATTGCCAGAAGTCACTGACTCAATCAATGCTAGATGCCCGAGCCAAAAAGGCTAATCCTTTGGCTAATGCGATAGAAGCAATAGAATCGAAATCTGTACTGGTGGCAACTATGCTGTGTGTGAATGCATACATTGAACAGGTGCCAGACGTTGAAATGACGGATGTACCAGCCTCTCAGCAGGCAAATACTATTGCAAACACAGACACAAACGACCCATTTACTAACTGGGTATGTTATAATAATATCTTGGACGAAAATAATGTGCTAATAAATAAATATATCCCTAATACAATTGATATAATCGATTCTGGTGCAACAATTCATGCTACACCATATTACTTTCGCCTTACAAACGTACGAAACGTATCCCTAGTAACAGTTACACTTGCAAACAAATCAACAGTGACTCTTACAAAGGCTAGAGATATGATTATTGAAATTAAAAGGGGAAATTCAGGAAATACACACAATCCTGTAATTAGCAAAATAATGTTAACACATGTTTATTATCATTCAGATTTGAACTTTTCACTTATAAGTCAAGCGTTATTATGCAACAACAGTTTCACATTCATGTTCAAACAAGCAGAATGTATTATTTATTGCAAACAAAGCAAAATAGGAATGATTAAACTCGAAAACAACCTATATGTGTTAAGAAACACTCATTACATGAATTCCATGAGCAGAATCAGTGTTTACAATCTACATAAATGTCTCAGTCATATCAGTTATGATTATATTAAACGTTTATTACAGAACAACACAACAATATTATCTTAAAAGATAACGAACTTTGATGAAAAACAATGTGTTGATTGTATAAAAGCAAACATTGAACAAACAGCACATCCAAAAACAAGATCTTCGGAAATAAGTGCAAACTACAGCAATATAATACATATGGATATAATAGGTCCAATATCCCATGAAGGATATAAGAATATACAATATCTATTAACGTTAGTTGATGACACAACACGTTGGGTATCTTTATTAAAATTACGAACAAAAGACAACACATATACTCAGTATGTTCAATAGAGCACAAACATATTTACACAACACAGTATATGAATAAAACAATTGCAAAGCAATAACAATAGAGTATTCTGCAGGAAATTCTTCCAAGAATACTTAATTAGTCAAGGAACAAAATCCAGACTAACAGTAAAGCATACACTGCAACAGAATGGAGTAGCAGAATGAACACATAAAACAATATTTAATCAAATACGTGCCTCTATTACTTTGCAAAACATTCCATTATGCTTATAGGCAGAAGCAGCAATGTTACAGGCATATATTCACAATAGAACTCCTTGAAGAGTAATAGGATATGTAACTCCTTATTATAAACGATACGGATGCAACACTAGTATTGACAACATACACAAATTTGGTCAATACATCATAATACGGAACGAAAACCCATCTAAAATTACAGATAGAGGTTATTACAGACAATGGATAGGTTTTGACAATAATTCAAAAGGTCACATTACATAGCATGATAGAAAAATAACTATTGAACGTAATATACAATTCCTTGATGCAAAACCTTCACAAATTGAAGGGGACTTGGAAGACATCCAAGAAAACGAGTTAGATATCAAGGAAAACAACAACAAATCCGAGTCCAAAGGACCTAGTGATGGAGACGAATACTGCTGCCAAGTACACAAACAAGGACAGATGCACGTTGAAACGAAATCCAAAGGAAACAAGATAGGATTGGATGTTCCAGAAACCCAAACGAAAGCTCCCTAAGTAATCAAACGTCTTCAACACGTTTCTCCTGGACACAACAACCCAAACTATTGCTCTGAAACAGCTCCTCATTTACAACAGGACCTTGGTGCATCCATGGAGGATGAAGCAACACTCTCAGAGAAAGTGAATCACCAACAGAAAATACAAAATATGCAGAAGTTAGTAGAAAACATGTAATACAACGAATCTGATTGAGAAACAGACAAAACTATGCAACTAAGACACTCTACTCGAAAGCACAAAATTACAGAACGTTTGGGTGAAACAAATTTACCTAGTAAACACTCAAAAGGTCTATCATACGTTGACGAAACGAATATTATGATTTATCTTAATGAATTTAACAAACTACATACGGAAATAATGACAGATCCATTATCATATAAAGAAGCAATCAATAGAAGTGATTGTGAGCTTTGGAATAAAGCTATGGACGACGAAGTACAACAATTAATACAATCCAATACTTGGGAGACAGTATATCCTCCTGATAATGCAAATGTTATTGGAACACAATTTGTATATAAAACGAAACGTCTAGCAGATAATTCTATCAAAAAACAAAAAGCTAGATTAGTTGTACAAGGAATATTTCAACAAGACAGTGAAGATTATTATAATAATGATCTATTTGCACCCACTGCACACATATCTTCAATAAGACTTGCTATTGCATGGGGATGTTCAAAGAACTACAAGATACATCAAATAGATGTTAAATCTGCATACTTAAATGGAGAACTAGAAAACGACGAAATAATATTTATTAAACCTCCACCGAGTGATTTAATAAAGTTAAAACCTGGACAAGTATTACAATTGCACAAAGCATTATACGGTTTAAAACAAGCTGGACAACAATGGTATAAAACACTATGCTGAATACTTAATACGATTGGTTTTACATGATCAGAATACGACTTTGTAGTATTCTATGCAAAGAAGAACGAACGTACAGTTACAATACTATTAGTTCACATTGATGATATAACTATTGTTGTGCAGAGTAATAATATTATTGATATGATTAAAAACTCTCTACAATCACATATAGAAATTACAGACAGAGGCAAATTACATTGGTTACTAGGCATAGAAATCAAACGTAATAGAAACGAACGAACGATAATGATGAGACAAAGACATTATATTGAAAACGTATTGCTTTGATATAACTTGCAAAACAATAGGAATTTACAAACGCCTATGTAACCAAATACTCAATTAGTTATGGACAATAATCTACCAGAGGATGAACGTGCATTTATGTCCAAGATACTGTATATGAATATGGTCAGATCCTTGCAATATATTGTGGATTGTACACGACCAGACATAGTGTTTATAACATCCCAACTTGCAAAACATTTAAAACACCCAAGCATGTTACATTACAATGCCATAGTGTATTGTATGCAATACTTGAAGGGGACCAAAGACAAATGGTTAATCTTTGGACAAGGAAATCATAATAATATCACTAGTTATACAGATGCAGACAGAATGATGCAAGAAAATAATAAAGCAATATCTGGATACACATTCTTCTTAGGAGAATCGCTCATATCTTAGTCAAGTAAAGGACAGAAACTAGTATCCTTATCTATGTACGAAGCAGAAATAATAGTGCTATCAAATGGAATACAAGAAGCTATAGCATTACAATACCTAGCAGATGAGATACTGCAGATCTCTGATGCACCTACAAATATTTATTGTGATAACCAAGCAGTAATTAAATCTATAGAAGCAGACAAAACGAAATACTCAACAAGAACCAAGCATATTGGCTTACAACACAATTTTATTAAGTGTTATGTTGAGGAACAACTTATTAATATTAAGTATGTTCAAACGGACAATCAAAGGGCAGATATCCTAACTAAATCATTACATGTTCCAAAGATCAAACACCTTACAGACTTAATAGGTCTTGTAAATGTTTGAAGGGGACTGTTAACATGTATTACAATCAATGATACAATTACAGACACTACAGTAATGATAAGATGATTAATACACATATAAACAGAATGGACACAGAACAATGAGACATGTATTGGATACACAATACAAGACATGTATCAGATACACAATAAGTATCAGATACGAGATAATGATACATTGGATGTCTAAGACATACAGACGAATGAATAACATAAAAGCAAGCAACTTAGTAACTAAATAAACATCATTATCAGGGTCTATGCCCTCATTACTTGTGTGATAACTTAAGAATACGCATTCTAACACTAAGCCATCTTTTTCTTGTCCAGACAGAGTCAAGATCATTGTTAGGATGTAAAATACAG
>NW_006760389.1:1884412-1913525 GCF_000271605.1 Fomitiporia mediterranea MF3/22
AAAAGTAGTATTACAAACTAGTGTACAGAAAGTACAGGTTGAGTCAGACAGAGTTATAGAAACAATAGAGAGCTCTACTTTATAGGAAAAGCATTATACAGCTTACACAGCATAACTAGTTAGGAGGACTCATAAGGAGTCATTAGAAGTATGAGAGGAAGTATAGAAAACATAACAATACAGTAAAGGAGTCATTAGAAGATTAATCTAGAATACAAGAAGACACAAACTAGTGTTAGCAGATTAATAGAAGACACAAACCAGTGTAGCATACAGTCTAAAGGATTAGCCAGCTCCACTTTATAGGAACAACAGTGAAGAGAGTTACTAAAGTCACTAGAGTAACATCACTCTAGCAAAAGGTATATAAGGAGGCCAGTTTGGCCCTCAAAAGATAGTTTTATCAACTTAAGTTACCTAGTACTTAGAAGTACTCTACTACCAACCTACTAGGCTACACTTGTAGCTTGACTAAAGCAGGATTCCTCTACCCTCTCACTATACAAGTCTACAAGTCTTACCCTCTCTACTCTATTCTGTTACTATTCCTAAGGATTAGGACTAGTAAAGTGAGTATATCTTACAATCATCTAGTAACCATTTTACTCTAGACATGGTTGATTTTAGTACTGTACATATAGGAGGAATAAGCTATGCTAACAATGTAAAATCTGCTAGTAAGATTTCAAGCAGTTCCTGCTTCTTTACTAAGATATTTCCTGGCCTGAATTATTGTCAGTACTTTTCCAAAATCTCAGTAGAACATACCTACTTAATGTCTTCATGTAAGCAGTGTATGGAATGAATATATTCTAACCCCCTACATATCTGTCTTCAAGAGTTTGTTGGTGGATGTTCCATTTCATATTCTCTTTTTTTAATAGTCACCTTATACATGACTTGGAATAGTCCTTAGACCTGTCTCCACACATTATCATTATTGTGTCAAGGGTACCATGCAGTGCATATTCCAGCACAATACACCTCTGTTCAGTATTATTGTATACATAATCGAAAGAGCCAAAAAAGGCAACCTTGTTTGAGTTGTTGTGTGAATACATGCAAGAACAGATTTGGATTAGTAGTGAAAATAATTATACACAATGTATTTATGTTTCCCTAGTTTGTTCAGTGTATTGCCTTCGTCTTGCTGTGTCCTTTTTATTTTTCGTTCTCCTGTTTCGGACATCACTTTAATTGCTATCAAATTGCCACTCTCATCTCTGCACTTCTGTTGAATGAGGAATCAATAAATTATGCATTCATGAAGATAGTGAATCAAGTGATTCTGCTACTTTTCAGTTTGGTAGAATAACTCACAGCAACAGTCCCAGTGGCGCCTCTACCTAGCAGTTCTTCTGATGTATAACTGTTGACAGTGTCACCTAACTTCAGAAGATGTTGCTCTGACGGGGCAGCTGAGGGTATATTCTGGCTCATTGTGGGAGATACATGACCTGGTTTTGTATTGGATTGAGATCGGTTGTGATGATTATGACGATGATGGACAATTCCGGAACATGGTTTTTACAGTCCTTGACTGGTCATTCAGATCACAGAATTAATCTGGGAAGCGATTCAGCGAGAAAGTCACAGTGCTTCAGAGGGAAGGTACTACAGGTTATAAAGTGACAGGCTGGGGGTTTCGGATACCAACAAGATTAAGATTTCTGTAGGTACATAAACTCATCTTTGCATGTGAACGCCGCTTGGCAAACTGTGTGTTCACAGTAAACGCTCGACGCATCGGTGTTCCCCGGACCAGCTTTGCAAACACTTGTAAGGTTGTATGCTAAAATATGAGCTAGTTTTATAGAGGGAATGTCAACTCCAGAGTCCATACCCAGGTAGAAATGACACTTAATTGTTAATGTGTCAATGAAGCAGTTATTTATGGGCTGATTTTATATTGAGTAGAGAGACGGACTCAAAATCCCGAATGCAAACAAGATTAAGATTTTTGTAGGTCCATAAAAACACACCTTTGCCTGCGAACGCCACTAGGCAAACCGTGTGTTCAAGCCTTACAGCAATTGCTCAACGCGTTGGAGTTTCCCGGACCAGCTTTGCAAGTACTTGAAAGGTCGTGCGCTAGAATACGAGTAAGATTCATATCCTGGTGGAAATGACTCTTAATAAGGCAAAAGTTAGTTGCATATTGCGTATAGGTCTGGCCCGAGCGATTTGAACTCGATTCTTTGTTTGGAAATCTGATTGTACTACTGCCCTTGAGCACTCTTGCAAATATACAGCTGATACCAAAGTAGCACTTCTTTGCTTGCGGGCTAGAGATCGTGATTTGCGCTCGTGTGGTCTATTCCGACTCGGCAGAGCTTCAGTTCACGTACATGAAGTCCACTTCTATCCACTTCTGGACTGTTGATCTCGCAGGGCCATTAGAGAGAGCCAAATGGGCAAAACCTGTTCTGGCATCCATGTGACTGAAGAATTAATATTTGTCTTGTTCAGTTCACCGGTATCGGAGATACCCACTTGAACTGCCTTGGTCGGCACGGAAAAGCCTGCTTGTTTCAACTGCTTTCATAGACTTCATCATCTTATGTGGTATTGCATTTCCGAAATTAGTCGTTTGAAGGGAGAGTAATAAAACAAGTTTCTTGATTGGATTGTTCGGCTATATCATTTTCTCGTACACGGGATCGTCCGAATTTGATGATGATGATGGGCTGCGAGGGATATACGTAGATGCAGAAATTAATCGTACACGATAATGAGGGAGGATGAGTAAATGGCCTTTGTGGAATCAGTGTGAGGAGGTATTGATGAGTGTGAGAGTCGCAAGGGACTGAATAATACAAATCGATTAATTCAGGTGCACGCAGTAAAACAGGACAGACAGGCTCACAGTTTACTTTGTGAGGGTGATGACACTCATGCCAGCAGAGGGTCTTCCGGGACTTGGGCTTTATGCGGTGGAATGGGAGGTGGGTCGTTAGCGTCCGTGCTTTTACGAGCGTTCCTCAGCCGTTCGACACGCATCGCAAGCGGTTCTGCATCATCTGCATCATCATCGGCGTCGTCTTCTACAAAGCTGCGTGCAGGTGGACCATCATCCTCTGAGAGGCGTATACGGCCTTCTGTACTTGTCCATGTCTTCAATCTACACAAATGCGTTGTCGTTATTAGAAACTGAATGTTAGGGTCGGACAGACCACGACTCACTGGTGCGCAACGACAGTCCGAATGCTATTTGCCCGACGCCAGAGGATAAAGAGTGCGCAGAGGGTGCAGAGTGTAAAGAGGAGGATGAAGGCCTCGTTACCAATCGGTTGTGGTTTGGGCGATTTATTCGGTTCTGTATTAGTACGTGAGTGTGTGGCGAGCCATTTAGCATAAGTTGTTTAGGGTCATCGAGATTGTAACGTACCGCCGGAAGGAGGCATAATAGGTCGAAATTAATTGGGTGTATTTCTTGTATGGTTGGGGGATAGACAGGGACACCTGTACATACTACACTGTACGGTGTACTGTCGCGACAGAAGGATCGACGTGCGAAATGAAATGAATGGTGTGTTATGTAATGAAATGCACGGTACGTCATTGCCGCCCGCAGCCGACTTCTGGCTGTCAACTCAGCCCAGCTCAGCCCACTTCTCTTCCTCTCAGTTATTCAGCCCAAGGGCACTCTGGCTTCTCTCTTCTCCCCCTTCAATGTCGCATCATGACGCTGAACATCCAGCCGTGACTAATGAACCAAAGTCAAAGGAGGCAACAAAGCCAGAGGGACCCGAGACCTCGAACGAAACTAAAGGAGAGAACAAGAAGATGAAGCGCAAACGCAAGTTTATTGGCTTCTCAGAGAGACGTGAGATGAAGCGTCGGGAGCGGGAAAGCAAGCCTCGCCCCTGGATTGAGCGGAAGATTGTCGTGCCATTCGTAATTGGTATCGCTGGGTATGCTTGGTATGTCTATATTGGACGATTTTGTGTTCCGATGATTAGGAGGGAGAGGAATGCGTTTGGTGGGAGGAGTATGGGAGGTATGTTATTGAGACTTTGTCTCAAGCGAATGGAAAGTCAGTTGATCCCATTCGATTTCTTAGTCGTGTTCATAATTGTGTTTTGTTTATTGGGATTAATGTTTTGGTGGTCGTATATGAAGGTGGGCTTCTTATGATCACCCAAATTTAACGGTTCTGCTTAATATCAACTACCAGCTGCTTTTTACACCGCCAGGGTTTGCAAGAGACGTATGTAGCTCCGCATTATATCGCATATATCTAGTATGCTAACAGCATTCCTAGTTTGTACAAAAGACTCCACCTCCACAAAGATCAGATCAATTCGCTCCAGGTCGACGGACGACTCCATCAGCCCACCGCTCGTGGGGGAATGGCTCTGACTATGAAGGGTCTGATTACGATGAAGATGGATTTATTGGTGGCACTCCGTATGCTGAAATCTCACCTTCGTCAACAAACGAAGGCCCTTCACGACAACACCAACCTGTAGATGTGGAGAAGCAGGCCGAGCTCAACGTTCGTACTGCTCCACATCGACCTCCTGCTCCCGTCTCGCAGGCGTCTTCGTCGGTGAGACGGAAAGATAGTGCGAGTCGGACGCCACTTGTAGTATCCGACAGCAAAGGGAGGTATGAAGTACGGCGAAGTAGCGGTGGCGAGCGCAGCACGGACGAGACGGCTGTCGAAAAACCAAAGTTGGGCGGCTCTCAAAGGAGAGGGTCAGATGCACCACAACACCCTCTAGCAAAACAAGCAGATCCAACAGGTACCTCAAACCCGAGGACATCTCAACCTCCCCGGGCCGGGGGAAGTACGGAAGACGGCCTTCCGCCACCGATGTATTCGCGGCGACCACCAACATATCCGAGCTTGCTCCCAGAATATCAGTATTGCCATAAGGATGGTTTGGTTAAGCCAATGAGGACACATCATTGTAGAATCTGTGGGACTGTGAGTGTGTTCCTTCCGTTCCAGACAGTCTAGGCAGCTAATTCTGAACTGATAGTGTGTGCTAATGTATGATCACCATTGTCCATGTATATATTCTCCCTGTCTTCTCTATATGTACCATTTGACTCATTCTGTGCTTGTAGGGGTCGGGCAGTGTGTCGGAGCACATAATCATAAGGTTTGTTTCCGAAAGTCAGCGTTCTTGCAACTAATTAGTGATATACGACTTCAGTTTTTTGTCAACTTCCTTACCTGGAGTACCCCATGGACGTTGTGGATATTTGCCACTTTAGTGGGCCTACAAGCTAAGAGAGACTCGAGATCTGGCGCAGATATCGATCCGCAAATTGTTGTGATCATTGCTCTGTATGTTTTCATTTCTGGACTCAAAAAATCCCTGTATGGCTCAATCCTCCGTCCTCTTTTGTAACATTTCTAGCTCTGCATTATTCTCGCTCTTTACGAGTGTTCTCCTCGGAGCACACATCCACATGATCATGCTCAACCAAACGAGCGTCGAAGGGTTGATGATGTCCAACATGCGACATCGCGAACACGCGATTCTTGGACAGATGGTTCCGTTATGTGATTGGCGGTACGTCTTGCCTTTCCTCCCTCCCCCCTCCCTCCCTTCTATATCTTCTATATCTTCTTTGTCTCCCTTCTTCACTATAATATTTAATTTACGTAAACGTGACGACAAACATGAAAATGAAAACTTATCCAGGAGGTCTAACGTCCACAAACGACGAAAGGCGTTACGGAAAGAGTGGGATACGGAGTGGGGGAAGCTGGATACGGAGGGGAATATTTGGTGGTTGGAAAGTGCGGGTGAGAATTGGAGGTATAGGATGGGGAGGAATGTGTGGGGTTGGTTCTGTAAGTCGTCTTTTCTTTCCCTGTCTTTGTTCATCAAAATACCGATTTGGTTGTCTTTTCCGCCGTTTTTTGCAGTACCTATTGGGAAAAGTGAAGGCGATGGACTTACGTATCCACGAAATCCACGATTTGATGAGGATGGGCGGTGGAGGCGTCGGAGAGATTGGCCTCCTGAGCTGCAATAACGCCTTTTTTCCTTCATGCTTTTTACCTTCATGCTTTTAGATCAAGAAGAGGAATATTTGTAGAAGATTTACGATGTAATAATGTGTTGGATGATTTCTAGCTAGCATTAGTTTTGTGTGGAATTAGGCGTGGTCAAACCTTGCGATTCTCTGTGCAATTCACCTTGCGATTCTAGAGGGTGAATCGCAAGGTGAATCGTGTGTGCAGGTTTGACCAGCACACTTGTACATGTGCGATTCACCTCAATATACCGACCCTTGATCTTAAAATTACATAATATAAAATTAAAGAAATAGTTTTTTTTTGTGCATATACATTTGGCCATGTCAAGAAGGACTTGATATGTGTGCAGTGATGTGCAAGAAGACAACAGAGCTTGGTAGCAGAGAACACAAGGATTTTTTACAGAACAGAGGACAGTATGTATGCTGTAGTGCTCACGAGGAAGAGGCAAATCATCTTATTGTTTTTGGAATTTAGAGGTGAAAAGAAGCTTAGTTTTATTTTTGTAATACATGTACATATTTGGAAATAGATATGAGTAGAGGTGAATCGCAGGGGTGAATCGCAAGGCGAATCGCGTCAAAGTGTGATTCACCTTTCAGCGCGATTCACCCCGAATCGCTGGGGTTCCGGGGTCCGCGATTCACTTTGCATGAAAGTGAATCGCACAGGTGAATCGCGCACTGAATCGCGAGGTTTGACCACGCCTATTGTATACCTTTTACACTGCATAACTGTATTTTCATTTCTTGCATCCCCTTTGGTATTCGCCCGAACCTGGGACGAGCTATTGAATATATCATAAATTGAAGACAAGCATGATTTGCTTCCGTTGCACCCACAGGCATCCCATTGCTGAAAGACTGGGATGACTTCCTACTCCATTAAAGCAGACGTGGGGGCAAGCTCTACGGGGTATTAAGCGGCAATAAGCGATTTCCGTAATTTTCTAATTTTATTTAGGAGTGCGTTGTGGTAACGGCGCTAAATGACCGCAGCATAGGAAGCAGTTAGCAGTACTGGGCGGTGTAGCGCACGTGACGTCAGCGCACGGCGTAGTCCAGAGTGACACTGAGCGGATGTGATATTTGATGGACGGGCGGGTTGTCGTGTTTCTCTTCGTTAACGACCACCATGACGGACCCAACAACTTTTGTCCCTCCTACTGGCGAGCCGACCACTGCGATTAACCTTGAAGATGCGTCGGGAACGAATACGTCGGCTGCACAGCAGCAGGGGCTACAGACGGTTTATGAGCCTGAGGTATGCATTTTGTTAGGAGTTTCTCCTGTTTAGTGCTAGGCGCCCGTAAAGAGGTGCTAGTAACAAGAAGAAAAACATAGTTTTGCTGACTTTCTTGGTTGGTTGTATGTGGAATATGCTTAGATGAATATATTCGTTGCTGCGCAACGAGGAGACTTGGACACGATTCGTACTATGATCGAGTCGGGGAAGGCGAGAGCTTCGGATAGAGATGAACAGAATATCACTCCTTTACACTGGGCTGCGATCAATGCGCAACTGCCTGTATGTCGGTACCTCCTTGACCAAGGTGCGGAAGTCGACGCGCTTGGTGGAGACCTGGTTGCGACGCCTATGCAATGGGCAGCACGGAATGGTTATTTATACGTGATTCAGCTACTGATTGCACATGGTGCGGACCCGACGATTATGGATTCGCAGGGATATAATACCTTGCATCTTGTTACACACTCGTCGGCTGTTATGCCGTTGTTGTATATTTTGCACCAACCCATTAATGTCGATTCTCGCGATGCGCAGGGACATACGTCGCTCATGTGGGCAGCGTATCAAGGAGACGCGCTGTCCGTTGACTTATTGCTGAAACACGGCGCGGATCCGAATACGCGAGACGAAGCGGAATTGACACCGTTACATTGGGCTGTGGTGAAAGGAAATCGAAATTGTATTAGGAAACTAATTGAACGAGGTGCGGACATTAATGCCAAGAACCAAGAGGGGAAAACGCCAAAGGATATGGCGGTTGAGCTGAAGAGCCTTGGAGCGTGGAAACGCGCTTTGGAGGAAGGTGGGATGTTAGAAGATGGAACGAGAAAGTCGAAACCGCTCAATGAGGTTAGTTACTCCTCCAGATTTCATTGGAAGTTGTACTGACTGGTTTGGGATACAGCGAAACACCAAAATCGCAATATTCATCATGCCGACGTTTTTCTTTTATCTTATATTCATGACGCTCAAAATCATGCCCTGGTATACTGGGATCCTCCTTGCAATGGCTGAATTCTTCGCAATGCACCATGTATGTCGAACTCCTTTACTTACACTTTACCTACTAGCTAACTTGATGGATTTCTCAGATCGTAACGCGCGTCCTTCTCAATACTGCAAGCTATAGTGATGGTGTTGTCCAAAGTCCTTACTACGCTGGAATAATCTTCGGAAGCTTAGTTTGGGTTGCATATTCTTGGGCTACTCGGCTTATCCAACGTACAGTTCATACTACTTTGTATTATTCTGGGCAGTTTACTGACATTAATGATTTCCTTGTACAGAGACACAGCATCATGCATTTGTACATCTTATGTTCGCACTTGCTTATGGGTTGTGTGTGTATAATTTTGTACGGGCTATTACTCTTGATCCTGGGACTTGTCCGAAACCCGTGAACGATGGAGAGCTCAGAGCTGTATGCACTCTAGTTTGACACTGGTTCTGAAATACTGGTTGACTTTCCTTTTCCTGAAGATCGTGGAGGACCTTGCTTCGGAGGGACGTTTGAATGGACAGACGTTTTGTATACAATGCATGGTATGGCTCCTACACCTCGTCGTACCTGTTTTACTAGTTGCTTATTTTACTTGATGTAGGCGCGCAAGCCGCTGCGCTCGAAACACTGCCGTGTTTGTGACAAATGTGTAGCTCGGCATGATCAGTAAGACTTCACTTTGGTCACAATTATTGGCTTTCTCATATTCTCTGTAGTCACTGCCCTTGGGTCTGGAATTGTGGTATGTGTCATATTTTAAAATAAACATCACTATACCTTACTGATTTCATGCGCTTGTACTTAGTTGGTGTAAATAATCATCGCCAATTCATCATCTTCGTCTGCACACTCGTTATCGGAGTTATTTTGTTCGATTATCTCTCTTTTGCCTGTAAGTGATTCTTCAATTATCTGCATTAAGTACAGACCAATCAAGCACAAACTTTTTTAGACTTCTCGACAGTCAGCGTCGCCTCCGAACCCTCATCATCCTGTCTCCTCCCAGACGATCTCTGCACACTAACAGCCTACGACCCCTTCCTCTTCTCCGTCGCCTGCTGGTCAACCCTCCAACTCCTCTGGACGACCGTCCTTCTCTTAGGACAACTATATCAAATTACACGACAAATGACGACGTTCGAAGTATCGAATTTGGGCAGGTATGGGTTCATGGGTGGACGTGGGGGTACGAGTTTGGCGTCACAGATGGGACATAGGAGTTCTCCTTCGGGTCATTCGAACCAGAATACTGGGATGGTGATGGGAGATGATGGGTTGACGTTGGGTACACCGCCGATGAATGGACCGGGAGGACATAATCATGCTGGATGTGGAGGCACACTTATGGCTCTGACGGGCTTGGACGTCTTTACGAGGGGACGCGCTGCAGACGGGCTGGCCCGCGCGAGTAAGGCGGCTAATCCGTTCGACTTGGGTATTTTGGGTAATTGTAAGGACTTTTGGACGGCGGGGAAGGAGCTTGGCGTGGAGTATGTGCGGTTGTATGATGTGCCACTTGAAGGGTTCCGTGAGGCGAGGAGGAGGAGAGAGAGAGAAGAGGAGGAAGATGGGAGAGATGGGAGGGGAGGACGGAAGGGAAAAGGTCACTTTATGGGATTCAGTCTTGGGTTTGGGAGGGGTAGGGCTGGGTATGAGCCTGTTAGCCAAGTGTAGAACTGCGCAGCGTTCTCTGGTTGTTGTTCGTGTGGTCGTGTGCCTTATGTTTGTGTAGAGTAGTATACTGTGTTGTTGGTAATCTAACGTTCTAATTGCCTTTTCGGAAATTTACGTGTTGTTATGATATTACGATTTTAACGCGTTTATTTGATTCCAATAGGAGAAAGAATCGAACAAATCGTTAATATACCGTAATTAATATGATTATCCCCAACATCTGCCCTCAGCGTCACATAGCAACCTGCAACTGCCAACCAATATTTTACCCCCACTCTTATGCCCATCACACATCTGCATTTTCACACAAGACAAATCATCTTGCTCAGAACAAGCCTTGGACAGAGCCGAACCCTGCCGGACAGTTCTGCTTTGCAATGCTGGAAGATCCACTACGCAGGTAACATATCTTCGCAGTAATACATTCACCAGTACAAGGCTTGGTGCGGACTGAAGATTTGCCTTGCAATGTGTTGAACGTCTGTTATTATACGTGTACGAGAAATTAGTGCATGAGTAAAATTGAGTATACGGACGGGTGAAGAAAAGGAAGAATACGTACTTGGACGAGGGATGTGTCGTTCTCCATTACTGACAAAAGCAGAATTCCCCATGTAAGGTCTACTGATTGTGTGAGAGAATAGTGGTGCAAATACCTTCTGTAACCCGGTGCCACCATGTCGCGTTAAGTGGGTCGTTTGATCCCCAGCCAGTGATATTACCGCCGTACGTATCGCGCGCACTGTATTCGTATGTAAATGTCGGTCCGAAAGCGGTTTGGCCGTCGAGTGCAGGGAAGGCATTCACATCGGACTTCCATCTGTGTTTCCGAACACGGAATTAGTTCACAGTCGTACGCTGCATTGTTGTCGATTGGAAGGGACGCTAATATAGACTCACGTGTGTGCGTCAAGTACTTCAAACGTCTAGAAGAAAGTGAAGCATGGTGTTAAAATGACCGTAAGGCATGCAGACCCAAGGAAATTACTCACAGAAGAGTCTACCTCGTATACACGGAAGCCTGAGTTTAGGTTTGAAGCAGGTGTAATCGACGGTGCATTCTATGGCACGATGATAAGCTAACGAATGGGATAGCGAGAAATCGAAAAAGCGTACCCAAGAGACGACCAATGCATTCTCAGCAGACTGCACGGTCCCATTATTCGTGTAGAATATCTATGTGATTCGTCATAAACAAGATTGTTGGTGTATGATGCGCCTTGGCTAGTAACATACCGAGAGTTCGTCTTCATGTGTGTGGCCCCAGAAGATACCTGAAAAGGCAGGTGAAACGAATTATTAACGCTGAAATAGTAAGATCTCAAATGAACATACCAGCGATAACATGCGGAGAATAACGGTCAACGCTACTCAGGTATCAAAAGACTGAAGTTAAACAATACGAAGCATCACAGCGTACATTTGATAGACTGAAGAAAATTATGTCAGGTTCTCGAGTCAATTGCTCTCTTAAATAAACATGAGGCTTACAAAGATTGGATGGGTTTAATAGCGCATTGGTCCCATCCCAACCGCTGAGTACGTGTCCCATGATCCACACTAGGGAATTCTTCACATCAACCAAATTACTTGAGGCTTTACTTCAACAAGGACGTACCGCGATCTCCAGCGTCCTCCGCATCCTGCAATTCATCCGTAAGGAACCGAAGTATGCCCGATGGATCAGAAGAGGTCATGTTGATGTAGTTGAACCAATTTGCCCTGGCACCGTGTGAAACGTATGAATGGGTAAAAAACATGCAATAGATAGGCCACACTCTTACCGGTACCAAAGATTCGTATTCAGCGTGATAATCCGCAGTCCATCCTTCCGGCGGACCATATATCCACCGTAATGCGCACGAGCGAGCTCTACAGCTGCTTCGGGAATCCAATCTTCGTGTTGCCAGAGACTTGAGACATGCTCGTAGTTCCTAGGATACATAATCAGTTTTGCAAACTTAAGTGTGTAACAAAGACAGGATGGTTGCGGTTCGTCTTACCAGTCGTATTGGTGCGCGAGCTCTCCTCCGAGTAGTTTCGGTGCATCTTCAGCCCTATGAAAGGCGCACGGAATAAATTAGTTAGGATCACTTGAAATAATGAGCCTCAAAGTGGATCAACGTACACGCCGACAGAGTCATGGTTTCCAATCACGACATATGTCGGACCCGCTTTCAACATACGTTTGATGAGGTCGAAGATCACCGTCTAAACCATATTGCGTCATCAGCAATTCATATATGCCTTCTAAATGGAATATTAGAAAGATGACCAACCTCGACATACTCCACGTATGCTTGTGAGAGCTGTGCATCTGTATCGTGCGCGACCAGGTCACCATTGTATAGAGTCCACGCAAAACCAGTATCTTGCGTCCCGGTAAGCACTGGAATTGCTTCAAGCGCTGAAAGCGTGAGCGAATAAGGTGAATCACTAATCAAAGGCACGGATACGTTAGACTGAGGGCGACTGGATGACAAACAACGATAATCCCGGACATACCAGAGGAATGCACCAAAACGTGGGGCGGGAACAAGTGTTTGATTCGGGCTGGAAGTGGCAACGTTTCCCTCACGACAACACAATCCAGATGTACAATTTGCTTCAGCTCCTGTGGCGTACCCTATATGCGCAGATTTTGTGCATCAGTGCCTCAGGTTCATCATGAAACGAGTACAAGCCTGACTTACGTGCATCCAAATGTATGTCCGAAAGCGACAAAACCTTCAGACGTTTTCCGCTTGGCTTCTTTGGCGGAGGAAGCGGATTAGGCTTGGGCTTTGCGAACCAGTTGGTGAGGTTGAGTGCCGATGTCGGAGGGAGTGGACACGCGCTAAGGAAATTCTGGCACATCATCTATTTATTTTCGATGATGAAAGAATATAAAAATAGAGTCGGTTAGCCATGTGACCGAAGCAATTGTACCAGGCACCCATCAAGGAAGCAATACAGGTTCAATAGTAGTGATGGCGATGACGCCGAAGCCGAAATGAGATGGTATTGATATGCAGACTGCATGGGTAAGAAAAAATGCTATGAGAATACGTACCTGCCCATCGAATCCCTCGACGTCTGCGCGTGCGACGACCTGTCCAGGTTCACTCCAATCAGCTCACTCTTACCATGCCTCTCCTCCGGAGCATCCGCGGGACTTTCACATACCTGAGTAATGACACTTCCAAGAGCAAGAGGTCCAAATGCTGTATTACAATTCGACGATAGCTTGAATGCTTGGCACATCGCGACGACTGCGGCAGGTCCTTGCTCTGGCGCCGCGAGCGCTACGAATTTGAGGATACCCAGCGCAGCTTGACATTTTGCGCAAGTGTCATTGAGAAATGGTGAGTTTGGCGTTTCAGGTGTCGCGAGTAGCTGTATTTGTCGGACTGCATGAGCGAGGATCGTCGAATCCGAGGCTCGTGGGGGTAGAGGGTGCGGGTCATTCGTATCATTCTAAACGTGTGATGTTAAATGCACTTAACGAGAGCAAGATAATAATATAACCAAGGGAGAAGAGTACGCACCACAGGGATAGTGTCCGGATTCGTGAGGTCAAACGGATACACCGTATGCTGTGTCCCGCATGTTCAGTAACCCGGTGATTTCGAATTCGAAAAGCTCAAGACATACAGTGACAGGATCCGAAATAACAGGCTGCACTTGTTCACTTGTCTGTGTCGGGTTGTTATAATAACTGCTGTATACCGAGGTTGGGAATGCACCGGGAACTGTAAAAGTCGAGGGTCCAAGACTGAGAGACTGCGCGTTTATACGTCCACCAAGAGCAAATGCGATGACGAGAGTCTTCTTCGTGAGATACATTTTGCAGCACGTCACAGTAGAGTATCTTCTCTAGGCCAAAGGGATTTAAGCTCTCTCAAGACAAATAGCAAAAGCCGCTCCAAGCCGCGAAGAACAAGAGACTTTCGGCTCACGCGATACGCACAATCGCGGGCGGACGAAAGACGGATAGACGGCAATGTGCAGAGCTGAAGCGAGAGGGTGCCCTGGCTAGCTGACCGGTCGCACCGGGAGTTAGCTTTTGTATTAATATCATAACCCGTGTTTATACACCCATCATGTGGACTATTGGATCGTGTGCCGTGGAGATTGATGTGTCTTTTTATGAGGTTTCGATCAGCATCAGTGTCCCTGTTTTGCCGAGGCGAAGGACCTTGGAAAGGAAGCGAGATACTCAAGTGTTGGCCCGCTGGGGTGAGAGAAAGACGACAATTATAAACGGTCGCATAGGCGGTCGTCTAACTATTGACCATTCAACGACAGGCATCATGTTAGAGAAGTTTTGACGAAGTCAATGAAACTGATTTCTGGACAACTTGAGTCTTGAGTCCTGAGTGTTCACTGATCAGTGTTCAGGGTTAACGTGGGAAGGAGAAAATGAACGGTTAACGCCCCGACCATCCTCAGACATGCATTGCAATCGTGGGAACGATCGTCTCTATTTGCATATTGTAATTCTTCCAATTTACCAACATGTCAATCGCGAATCTGTGGTGCATGTAGATTGGAGAAAGCTCTGTCTATTTGGCTGCTTCGCATCGATGTTCGGACATTTCCTTAGGGACGTCGTCATCATAAGCACGGTCATCTTAATACAATACAAATCTTCCATCGCTGCGAAGATACCGGAAATCATGTCTTTGTATTTCTTTTGAAATTTGAACACCGCGATCGGATGATGTACATACAGATCATTTATGTTCGAAAATACGTGCCTGAGGCATGGCCATGGATGACTTGGCAAACATCGCTTCAGCACGACTATTAATTATGTATCCTGTAGCTAATTTAAAAATCGCTACCCACTCGGACACGTACAGGTGACAGACAGGTACTGGGAACCCAGATCCTTACATGCAGTATCATTGACAGTAGTTTCTCCTCGCTGTGCGGAGTAATGGTTTTAAGTCGTTCCTATAGAGCCCACAAAAGGCAATGGCGCATTACAATGTGAGTTAACCCCAAACCCATCCGTATAGGCATATCATTGAAACAGCACATACAATGGATACAGGCACAAAGGGTATAAGTTAGGAAAATAAGGACAGGTCGTTAACATTATACATATACATTTCTTCTTTGATCCTTCTCAGCAAATAGTATGTGATATTCAAGCACCCGCCTTGCCCAATAGAGCATATCCACTTCCTTTAGGGCCATAAAGCTTACAGAAGAGAAGAGAAGTCAGCGCTTCGAACGCCCAAAAGGGCGTGGTGAACATACTTTGCTATAGCAGCTCCTACACACAACTTTTTCGCCCTTTTCCGCGAGTCTGGCCGAATCTAGAGCAGTATTACAATCTGTGCAACGCAGGCACGGCTTGTGAAATACCCGTCCATTCGCTTTCACTTGTTCCGCAAAGTAAACAGGCTTGGAACAGCGTGCACATAAGGGCGTGCTCGTGCCCGGCATTGCAAACCGTGGACTACCCCCGCGCCCGTTGCCTGTACCCGTATTTTGACCGGCCAGTGCGGCACCATAACGCGTTCCTGTCATTGTTTGCCTCAAAGGTGTAGGCGAGCCTGGTAGAGCGTGTGAAGCGGATATCGGAGACGTTGGACTATGAGGTCGCGGAGAGGCACCTGCGCTTTGGCTGCGTGCAAGGTGTGTTGGGGTGAGAGGAATCGTACGCGGGATGCCAGGTGTGCTGCGTTCAAATTCCCGCTCCTCTGGCTTTCTTTGTCTCTCGAAACCCTCGTCCTCGTCGTCCTCTTCCTCCTCTTCAATTCTGTCGAAGTCGCCGTTTACTGGGCTAGAATCATCCTCTGGTCTAATGAGCGCCTTCTCAGCCTCTTCACTGACAGCAAGGTTCTCCATCCGCTTCGCAAGCACCTACGTTGTAAGTATTGTGGTAAATAAATATTGATGCTATAATTGTGAGATGGCGTAACAACGCACTCTCGCTTGTACTGAGCTCGATGGGGAACCGATGCGTTCTGGTGGACCTCTCTTTGCCCGCTCAAACCGCGCCTCCGTCTCTATCTCCTCTCGGGTAGGTGAAGTGCTCCTGAATGATCTCGCCGGAGAGCCGGTGAGGGTGGGCCGCACAGGGGACGTGGATAGCGGCGGTGGCAGGTCGTCACGATGTGGGAGATTGGCCTGTCGGAGATCTCGC
Source organism: Fomitiporia mediterranea MF3/22 (assembly GCF_000271605.1). Taxonomy (NCBI): domain Eukaryota; kingdom Fungi; phylum Basidiomycota; class Agaricomycetes; order Hymenochaetales; family Hymenochaetaceae; genus Fomitiporia; species Fomitiporia mediterranea. The sequence goes on from NW_006760389.1 coordinate 1,900,475, forward strand.
GGTCCGAAACTCTTGTTGTAACATTGTTTACTGGACGTACGTCGAGCTGTCAGTCAAGGCAGAGGAGAATACCCGGGTAGTAGCATACCAGTATGGTTCTTTGTCGTGTTCCATCAACGAGAGTGAGTCTAGACGTTTGTTACAAGTTGTACAAGCCAAGCATGGCTGCTCGGGCCATTGTTACTAATTTGCATGCATAATCAATCAAAATTCATACCTTATGATAGAGCTATATGTGGACATAGAAATAAGACATTCGTATAACGTGCATGGGGAAAAGCAATGGCGTACCATCCGTCCGGGGCCCATAATCTATTCAACGGGACTTGAGCATCGGAAGAAGTATATACATGACAATTATCTCACCTGCTCTGCCGCGTAGACCGCCTTTGAGCATCTTGGACAATATGGTACTCCTCCGTAAGGATGCATGTTATTAACGTTAAATATACAGAAAAGTAACAGTGAGGTTGTGTAAGTAGATAGACGGAGTCAGAGATGCTTTCCGTAATGTTCAATTCGGGACCAGAAAGGGGTTCATTTCCTCCCGTGATCTGCTTACTAATGTGGCGTCATATTGGGTCATGTGATATTGTCAAAACAACAACGACAAACATGGTCTCCCGATTTTCAGTGAAATTCAGTCACTCTGACTACAATAATTCATGGCTCAAACTGTGTTCATTGAGAATGATGAACTGTCTTCGAGCTTTACAACTTCGAAAGCTTTGACGCGAATTAGTGCTCGAGGCTTCCGTCAACAGAACCTGGACACCGTTTTGATGACGCGTAAATGATATACGCATGCTTAGCTTTGGCACACTCTCTTGACCCATTCATTTTTATTGAAGAGGTAATATTGCAAGGAGTGCAGATAGCTCAAGCATTTATCATTTATTGTTCAAGACAAGAGAGCTGGAGAAGAGGGAGCCGGGCTTCATTGGGCATCACTTTGCAGCTAGACTTTGAACTCTCCATTGGAAGCAAACTTACGTGTCCCCAAAAGCCTGCCTCTCATGGCACTCCATCCTCATCATTCTGTCCACGCGGTTTGGTCGAACCTCTACACCAACTGTCTCCGCTCCTTTCTATCAACTTCTCTTTTGAGAACCGTCGCTCGTTTATGCCAATTGCTGCCACTCAATGCGCTCTCCTGACCTTACCTAATGAAATCATCCTTGAAATACTGTCATATTGCTCCGTCGAGACCATTCTCAGCGTTGAAAGCGTGCGTTATCAGCTTTTCATTATTTGAATGTATTTTGACTCCCCAATAGACGTGCAAAACCTTACATCGAGTATGCCAATCACGCCCTGTCTGGCAAATGCTCATGAGGAAACTCGATATCGAGCAAGCGCCAGATATCAGTCCATTCCAGACTATCGATTCTATCCCAGACCTTGACTTGAGAAGGAAAGTTGTCGACGCTGTGCATAAGTATCGGACATGGAACACACCAGGACAAGTTCCACCATTGCGATCCGTTGAACTGCCGCTTCCTCACATCCAGGATGAAAGGATCATCAAAGCGAGACTTCTTCCTGGCGGGAATGAGCTACTTATAGCTAACTATGGCGACATAGAACTTTGGTCGATTGAGTCGCGAGAACGTCTCTGGAACATCCCAGCTCCGGAAGAACACATCGTCAGCACTGGCTTCGATTACGAACTCCTGAATGACGGTTTGATTCTCGTCGTTGCGACAGTCTGCGATGACGTTGTGTTCCCCTCAACGTGAGTCGGAAATAAATACATGTCTTCTGTCCACTTATCTTTATATGTTTCTGTAGGAGTCTCCTCCGCCTGTATACTTTTGACTTCGCGCAGCGCTCTGGGGAGCTTGTTTTTGAGCGCAGGATGCCGCTCGTGTCACCATCCCGTATAATGCTTCAAGGTGACTTCTTCATCTCTTGCATCCCACGTAGCTTCCAGACTGTTATCGTCAATTGGAGAACCAGTGAGGCTCTGATACTCGACTTCGTCGACCAAACGGTAAGCATAAGCTATTGTATTTGGCACCGATGAGCGTGAATATTGACATTGCAATGTAAGGGCCTCCGAATTGATGCACGTGCCAAGGTACTCGCCGGCAATAACTTAATTGCGTTTGTGCAACAGGCAGAGTCCGGTTTCTGTGCTGTCAAGCTCCCATTATCGATGCTTAGGGACTTCTGGTCTGACGCTGTGGATCATCATGCTTGGCAGCACATACCATTCCGTCCATCAGATCCAGGTTACTCCATACTTCCTCTTCCATATAATAGGGAACACGAAGATCCTGAGAACGGAAGTGCAGGTTTTGGCCCATGGATCCTGGCGCATCACGTCTTCACGCCTACGTGGCGACAGGACGCTCCGACTGAGATGTTCGTCGTCGCATACATGTGTGGACCTGGAGGACAGACTCCAATGCGTCTCGTCTCCTTTCGTTTGCAATTGTCCCCCTCTAATGATTCAACGTCTGAGGGCGAAGGTGGTTCCCTTTCGCTCGTGAAGTCGAGCTGTGCCCCGATTGCTCGACTACCTCGGAATCCGCGAAATGTCTCGAACGCCGGTCTCATGTTCGGCCTACGGCGTCAGCTCCAGTGCTTTTCTCTCTTCAACGAGCGTGAACAGCCAATCAACTCGGCGTGGCTCGATCCCGAAATAGCACCGTATAGTGACGAGATTGAACCGAATATCTCGTCTGTTGATCCTTGGAGCGGCGCTATTGCGGTTCGCATGCCAGGGATGATGAAGATTCTGTATTTCGATTAGTTGGAAAGTTGCATTGGCTCTCAAACACTTTGTCGTGTTTTCGGGTGATTACGGGGATGCCATGCGAGTAGATGCTGTTTATTCTCCAAATAGTCACAGCTAAAAAGTGGAAACGGAGATTGTAAATTATTACCAGGGTCGCGCACGGCTGATATCCTTAGACTTTGCAATGGGCAAAGTAAGCGTCTTACGTCGATGTGACACAATACACTACGTTACCGAGTGTCAACAGAGCGACTCCCTTAACAGAAAGCTGGATTGATTGCATTACCGCTTCGATGCATTAACAATGCTACATCATGGATCCCTGGTCGAATTTATTTTCGCGATTTTCGTTCCTCCCCCAAGGAGGTGTTAATATTGTCTGCGATCTTGGGAGAGTAGTCAAAGCCAAAGAGACTCAAGAAAAGATCTGCATTCTGAGGCTTAAATTCGATCGATCTACTTTTTGTTACTCTGGGCTCATGGTTTGCATTGCCCTTGTTACGTATTAGAAATAAAATCACTAGCAGGTGGAACGAGTATAATGTAACATGACCGTCGCAGATCTGTATTGTGTCCAACCATTAGCGCTTCTGCAAACCGAGTCTTTAGCATGAAAATGATGGTGCTGTAATCTTGTCTGTGCAGTCAATATTGTTAGAAAATGGCATAAATAGCTTTTTTCGCGTACATAGGGCAGTAAGTATTACACAACACCGAAACTCTAGCCAATCAACTTGAATCAAGCACCCATGTGGACCAAATTGAACCATCTCTCAGTGCGAATGCCGTCCCGTTCTTTGAGTCCAACTGCTGCTTTGCGAAGTCCCGCAGCCGCCCTCGTATACTTCATCTCGCCCTCGTTGCACTCCCTCATGTGCTCATAAACAGTCTTGGCAAAATATGGACCATCCTTATCGAGTAGCTCCCACATCGATCCAATCACACTCCGAAATCCAGAAAACTGCATTGCTGCGGACAGGTGAAGCACCTCATCGAGCACGCCGTCATGAGGTTGCTCGGCAGTGTGGCAGGCGAAAAGGAATGCGAACTCCCCGTTCGGAACATTGCCTTGTACGATATCGAGTAGAGTTAACCCACGGTCTTGCTCACGGTCATGCTCGTGATCGTGTTCGCTGTCTCGCTTGCGGTTGGGTAGCTTGAATGAAGAATTGAAAGGTCTTGAATTTAAACGTCCATGACAAACGAAATGTACCCAGGGTGTTTCTCGAAGTGCTTTAATCACTCCATCACGAGGAGCTGCGAGAGTGCGTCGTATTGTTCCTTCGTCCCTCGTGTCCATAGAGCCGCGTTGACAGAACCACTGCCTCCTAGAGTCCGACCACTAAAATCAACGTCGGTAGTGAGTGAAAAGATATCAATTGGCTCGCATGAATAACTTCGAAGACTAACCCTACTATACTCCTACCGAACTCTGTGTCCCAATTCCATGTCAAATTTGTACATATCACAACACCGTATTCATAGACGTCATAGATAGTCTAATTTATGCAATTGTCATTTCCGGCTTCAATTACAAGTATGGTCTTCGTAGGATCTTCAGATAACCGGCCCGCAACGGTTAATCCGGCGAGTCCGTCTCCAACAATGACATAATCAAAAGTCGCTGATAGCTTCTGGATCTAAGGTGACACTGGATAGATGGTTGTGCGGTGACGGCCATCCAGATGCGAGTAGAATAAAGCACAGCGATAGGACAAGGAGGAAGAGCATGATTTTGTCAAGAGAGAAGAGAAAATGTGGGGACTTAAGTAATTCAAGCCTGCACCGCGATTCATGTTTTTATCATGGCTCGTGGTTTAGGACGAGACGAGACCATAGTACGAGACCAGGTTTACAGCTTCTATGATGGAACTAAGCAGTTGAATAGGTGGACCATAGTTTACATCCCTTCTTCCGTGTACGTCCTCGGTCAGTCTGTTGATCGCATCAGTAAGAAGGGACGTTTGGAGCCAGTGAGCATTGCCGTCAGAGGTACTGGCAAAGAGTGGATTTATCTAAAGGTCTGTGATAGACCAAAGGCAAGTACATCCCAAGTCTCTTTAGAATTCCTAACGAGGTTCATGTCGAGGATGGAGGCAAGTGTGAGTACAAAGAACGGAGGTTCGAATTCAGAATGTCCACTTCGAATTTCCAAAATAGGTAATCAAGGAATCTTACGTCAACTTACGGTTATTTATTCTCACACTCTGAGCCCAAGCACCAACTGAGTGCAATCATTCGCCTCGGCTTTAATAAAACTCCGCTTTACTCTCTCAGAGGGAATAAAGCATAACACATAATGACTGTAAAAAGGCCAGTACGTTTGCAACGGGAATTATAGTAGGTAAAACCTTTCATTTCATATCAATGTATGGCAGGAACGACTAAAATACCACAGAAACATCGTGCATGTTTCAAAGCCGAGAAATGGTGCGTGGGCGTTGCACGATAGTTAGGCCGTAGTCCAGACACCTCGAGAATAGCGGATTCTCAGTAATTGGTGGGACGTTGCGATAACTATGTACCAATTCCAGTTTCTTCAACGTCCTATAATTCTGCATGTTACTTGTCCTATTGCCTGACGTTTCTTCTGAAGGGGTAGACTCAGGATAAGATGCCCCATCACCAGTTCCTTGAGGTTGAGCATTGAGACGGCAACGAGATGACGCCATGTTCGCCAAGACTGAAAGTGAAGCCGAGCATGCATGAAGCACAAGTGTTTCAAGCTCGGGACACAAAGGCTGTTGAACCTGTCCACGTCTCGTGTTCGCACTTACTTCATGAGCAATACTTCCGGGTACAGGTGTTCGGTCATCGGCCTCGAGTGTGCTTAGTCGAAGCATCACTTCATCTGAGGCGAGTGCATCATCGATAGTAAGCTTCTTTAGTCCTGGCACTAACGAGAGCATATCAATAAATTCTGAGGTCGCCATTGGAGTTCCCAGCAGTTCGAGTTCTTCCAGAGGCGTCTCGAAATCGCGGTCTGGATTAGACCTGCGAATCATATTAAGAGCATGCGGCCAACCCTGGTTTGTGCCAAGAGCACCGTCCATAATAAGCTCAAACGTCTTCAACTCGGGAAGCCTGAGAAGCTCCAGGAACGACGAGGGGTTTGAGACCTCTGTACTATCCCCGGAAAGGCAGACGAGCGAGAGGCGGGTAAGGTATGGCAAGAGTAATGGTAGAGCATGTGGAAGGGCGAAAGGCGGAGCGTTGATGAGCTGGATGAAGGCCGTCTCAAGGAAAGGTGCACATTGAAGCCATGTGAACGCGTCCGGTTGCGACGTGCTGTAGTTGAGAGCAAGGGACTTGAGGCTCCTTAGGCATGCTTTCTCAGAAATGAATGGGTCTACTTGAAGCTCCGGGGACTGAAGCACAATACTCTCTAGCTTTGGACAAGCAGATACGTCCAACACATATTGAGCTACTTGCATGTCTGTCTCCTCTTCAGTTCTAGTGAGTATACATGCATTGGGTGTCGTCGAAATGAGCAAGTGCTCGAGCTTAGGCGCACCAAGAGCTAGCGATGTTAATAAGGATCCGAGAGCCTCGACTGAGCGACAGCGCACGACGATAACTCGCCATCTGTGGCGCACGGAATCCATGACTGACACCAAACGATTTATACCATCTATGTGTTTTTGAAGGGATAAGACGTCGATATTTGAACCTCGATTCGACACTCCTCCATAGTCAAGTGCAAATGAGAAGGGTAGCTCTTCCCCGCTCCTAGAGATGTATAGCTTGAGTAACTCGATATCTCCAGTCGTTGGATCTGGATCTGGGTTTGTCCTTCGCTCTCGTTCGTTCGGAAGCGCGATAGCAGTCCAGAGTTCGGGGGTAGACAAGGCAACATCGCGCCATTGCCTGTTGACCCACGATAGATTTAAGGGCGGACTTGTGCGAGACGGTCTTGGGATTGTATTTTCTGAGTTATTAGAGACAAAATTAAGAAAGATCGTCCGGAGTACATCATTAGGGAGCGTGGGTGTGGCATCGCCGCGATTGTTTTGCATGAGGGAAAGGGACCCTCAGAAAAGACAGACAACAGTGAGATGAAGAGCACCGTTGCTTTGTGGACATTGTTAATGGAGGTGGTGAATGAGAGCAAAGTGGGTCTGTACAACCAGTTTAGGTTTGCTTTTGAGGAGTGCGCAATGCGTAGTTCTTCCAGCACCAGATACACCCAGGCCCTCTTTCAAAGCCTTGCACAAGGAACATAATATAAATACAACACCTACGGTGTCGTTGTGATAGCGTCGACAGGTTTGTGTATGTCGCGGTCCAATCTTTGAGCAAATCGAGAGGGCATGTTACGCTTGTTTGTTTGGACTTTGTTTGCGCAGGTTCTCGCGGCTCATGCGTGCTTGAGCTTGCTCATCTTCCTCTTCCACCTTCAGATTGTGGAACCCTTACATAACGGGAAAAAATGAACGGCAAGCTAGAAGCGAAAGAAATTTTCGAGCTAGTGAATATGTATGACCCTTCGCGACCAACCAGCTCGTCGCCAACTCGTGTCAACCGCAACGATGACGGTACCGATGCCATTCTACGAAAAGTTGGCCTTTGACAGCACGCTCGGTTCATATATAGAGTTCCCGACTCCTTCAGATGCTATGATTGCCAGTCTCTGTCTTGCTCACGGTGTGGACCTTAAGACTATGGATGCTATTTTCGACGTTGTACGGAACACGAACTTTGACCCGAAGGAGCTCAATTTTCTTGGAACCGAGGATGTCTATTTACACGCAGCCAAGCGACGATGTAGGAGGGCTGTCTATCTCACGAATCGTGGATTCTGTAGTCAGGCTACGTCCGGCGGGTTTCCACAAGCAATTCTTGACGGTGTCACCGACGTTATAGGTGACGAAATCGAATGTGTATCTCGCTGGTCTTTGAATGGGAATGGAGTATCAGATAATGGCAGTGGGAGTGTTAAGAGGGTTGGTGAACTTCGAAAGGATCTGTTGAATATGTCTCTCGTGCGGCGAAGCTGGCTTATACCTGCACGACGTGCTCTCGGACGCTGCGTCGAACTGAACAATCCATCTCGGAAAGTGGCAATGGAATTTTTAAGGCAACCGATTTATGGGCCATGGACACGGCAACTGTCCGTTGTTGCACTCGAAGATTATGATGCTACTGGTCTCATCCGACCGCTGAAGAAGGCCCTCTTGGAGAGGTTGACTTCAGTGAGCTCGATGAGTCTTACGGTCCGGAGCTGCGATGCAATCGCGTTCTCCGAGCTGTTTCACGTTATACCGATGGTCCGGGATTTCAAGCTCGAGATCTGTCCACATGCTCGCGATTACCTCCCAATACCCGATGCACTCTTTTCGTCCTTCGCGTTTCTGCCTCGCCTTCGGAGTCTGTCCCTGAGGCTCTACAACTGGTCACCTAGCGGTCTATCTGCAATTTCGCTCCCTATGGAACTTCTGCCCATCACGCACTTGCCAGACTTGTGCTCGGTTCACATTCTCGCTTATACTACGTCGGAACGTCTTTCCTGGACACGCGGTGCTGATGACGTCTTCCACCTACATACAGTTGAAAAGAATTTGGGGCGAAGAGGTCGGCCGACACATGAACATCCGTTCGCAACCCTCGAGAGTGTCGCCCCGCTTCTCGTGCATGTCACTAGCCTTCTATTACGGTCTCCCGAGTCTGGAAACGTTGTGCTTCCCCAGTTACTCCCATGCAGCAATACACTCCGAAGGCTCTGCGTTACATCGGACGAATTTCCTTCTCCTGCAGTTTTCACATCCATTCCGTCATCCACGGGAGAACTTACGATTGGGTTTTCAATGGACCTCCGAAAGTATCCTGATACAGAACATGAACCTTGGGAGATGTTTGATCGTCGATTGCTAGCGTATCTAGAAACCGACCAGACGAAGAATTTATGGTCTCTACACGTGTGCATGTGCTCGGAAAATGAAGGCTTCCTTGTACGTACAAGGAGCGGGTATCGTTTCAGGGTACTACAGGATATCAAACTTCCGAAAAGCGAGTGTTACTGCAAGGAGCGGGGCATCGAATGGAAGTTCACGCATGGCATGGATAGACTACGGGGTCATTGGTTTGACTAGACTGGGCTCTCACGGGCAGAGTCCAAGACCCTATATAGAACAGCCAAACTCCCTATCGAATCGCATGACTTATTTTTATGTTCTGCTTGCCCCTCCCGTTTCTCCTCTAGAAGGGCATTAGTAGCCCATAAAAAACGTGCACACCCCCCATATACTTGACTTCTATTGTGTCTGGGTTTTTTCCCATTTTTCCCCTCCAGTAGTTCTAGTCACCCGCTGTAATTATCCAACTGGTCATATTAATGGAAGCTTCGCACGACCGTTGCATTACAATTCACACATCTGGAGGCATTGGCGAATTCTCTTGCACATTCGATTTCGTGACTTAGATAGATCATCTAATTTTTAATATATATGCCTTACCGCTGCGATGAACATAAGAGGATCTCTTGATTGCATTTCTTTGACGGTGTAAGATCATGTAAACGAATTAGACCAAATAGCTCCAAATAACGCGTCGCGTTGCGACTCTACCACGTGGGTTTGAGATGACGTACGGGAGCGCAGTTGACACGTCGATCCCGTTATCTTCTTAAACTTCGACTTGTACCGGAATGACCATCTACTGATCTGGTCTCAAGAATCAATGGTCAAGCCATGTCGACTGACCATTTCGTGCCCGTGAATACCGTTTTCATAACAATATTGAGGTACGACAAATCCATCTTGCCACCCAAACGACAAAGATATCCATAAAGTGTAAAAGGGCTTCGTTTTGCTATACATGCTATACTCGCGTGCTGCGTTCGGTATTCCACGATTTACAGACTCTCACCGGAGCTCCGTCGAAAAGCTACAATGAACACGATGTTGGCAACGATGACTCCGATGCCGAACTGGAACTCGACACCCTTCCGGCACCGAATACCGCAAGGGATGGGCCCTTGTTGTCCACTTCCCGTACCACATCGTATGGAAACGTCAAGAAGTGGAACGTGAGGCATTCTAATATAGCACGCCTGTGCTTTTCGCTGTGTTTCTCGGAGAGTTGCACATTGTTCTTGCTCTTTATGTCTCAGGAATTGAATCTGCTCGACTCAAGGTGGGCATTATTCGAAAGAAACGTGCTTCGCCACGCTCAACCCCGTACTTACTTAGAACCGTCTTCATCCTATCTAGGAGTCGAATGTTTAACTGGCGAATATCATTATTTTTGGAGTCGGCCATGATTCTTCTTGTAATTCCTTTGTCCCAGAACTTTCTTCTAACATACCAGTCTCCAATCGGTGAGTCAATTATCTTTCCTTAGTATCTCTGAGGTTAACTCTGTTGATGTAGGTCATTTGTCCCGGCGCCGGTCAATACCAGCCCGCATTCTAATGGCACTCATACCATACTCCCTCTTCCTCTTCACTCTCTCAATGATCCCACTTCCAGAGAGTCTTGCTGTAGGGCATCCAGGTATCATCTCGGCGGCATTGCCTCGATTGATTGTTCTCGGAACGTTCATTATTGGTATGCTTTCTGGGCTCGGAGCTGCCCGAGCAGTTTGGGACTTTATGCCAGTTTTTTCGCAAACGAGGCAGTAGGTGCAATTGCTCAATTCTCTTAGTGTATAAACTCATATAATTGCGTGCTTTCGGAATGGTACCAGGAAAGTGCCGACTGAACAGCAAATTCAAACTGCAGAAGAATCGCTTGAAAGAATACGAAATGATATACAGGTGCGACGGAGAGAAGAAAGAAGGCTGCAAGGAGTAAAGGTTGATTCTTGTTCGGCTTTCTCTTAGTACGATCGTATTCTAATACATTTCCCGTTCTCTGCATGAGAATAGACAACGGAAAACTCTTCGTGGATGTCGAGAGTGGCTTCTAGTATAACGGGAAACTCAGGCATATTTCTGCACCGATAGTTTGATAACGAACATGATCGTCTGACATGCATTCCGTAGAACTGACCTCTATCCAACGAGAGATCACTGGTTTATTAGCGCTTGAATATCAGATGGATCGCAATCTAGAAAACATACGACGACTACAAACGAATGCTCGGTATAATAAGACATTACAAGGGAGAGTGTTCCTTTGGGCAGGGAGGCTATTCGCACTGTATTGTGTATTCCGGACACTTAGTGTAAGCTAAACTCTATCTTCCTCTCCTTTCCCAGTACAGTATCGAATGAATGATGAATTACCGTAGTGCGTTCTTAACATACTCGCGCCTCTTCGCTCTGAATCAGCAGCCACCACGACTGGTGAAGATGCCAAATCGTCTTATCCAGACCTAATCACTCACTTCCTGACGTACCTCGTGTCGTTACTGCCCTTCGTACATCTCAGCCTAGAGCAGATCTCAGCGATCTCTCGACAAGTCAGCCTGGCGCTCGTCGGTGTGATCATCTTAAGTAGCGTTCGTTCTGTGTTGAGGGCCGTTTCACGGGTAATCCTGGTGTTACTTTCTTTGGAACTCATGCTGATCAGGTTTCTCTACATAGGTATTGAAGATTACTAGCCAGAATCTAGGAGCTTCACTACTTCTTCTCATATTGGCTCAACTGATGGTAAATACTGCGTGCAAACTCACCTCAAATCTCATTGACTAATCTACCACTTCCTCTTTCTAGGGCACGTATCTGATCTCTACGTTGGTGCAATTACGCACAGCATTTCCTCCGAAAATTGCGGATATGGACTCAAATGTATTCTCAACATTGCCTGCCTACGAAGTATTCGGTGCGGCATTCGACTATTCGTACCTTCTATCTGCACTGGCAACTGGTGTATACTTGTGGATTGACGAGCGAATAAACGGTACCGGAAAACTTGGTAAGTAGCTCACTCGCGAAGCTGGAAACTGATCCACGCTGACTTTCTTCATCTTCCTACCGCGCCAACAGATGAACTATAGAATATATTCTGGAATATGTATCCAACAATTCAGATACGCAGTTGTGACTCGTAATTGTTTGTACTCAAGGTATAGGCTTAAAAAAGGAACATTACAACATGTGATGATGGCGAAACTTCAATCAACAATAGTTTTTTTACGAAGAATGACCGATTTCAACATTGTCACCCTTCACTTCAGAATGAGAGCCCACTTCGGAGTCTCCTAGCATCTTTAAGCCCATATTCAAGAAACAGAGTCGACATAACCATGAATAATCCTCCTCATCGAGTACAATCTCAGGCCTAATGCAACCACTATGGAATTTTAAACGCGCCGAATTAGCTAAAAGGACTGGTCCAGTGAAAGAATATCTTGCTCACCCATCCAATAGGACAATTTTTATATTCGCATTTGATCATCTGTGAGGAAGTTTAGATCAGTGGCATGAGTGGAAAGGTATAAGGACGTGTAAAAAGCTCACCAATCCGTATGCTGGTCCATAGCAACAGCAAAACAATTCCTGGTCGTTTGGGCTCAGACCTTGGTTAGCAATAAATGGAAGTAATTAACAAAGACTATATGACAATCAAAAATTCTCGTCCTTACACTTTGGAAATGTAGTACTTGTAAAGGAGGAGGATGGTGGTTGTGGCGGCGGCGGCAGTGGCGGAAAGTGCTTCTGCATCAGGAAAAAGTCTTAAGGCTTATATTAGCTTATAAACATATAAATTATATAAATTTTCTAAAAAATATAAAAGACCATATATCCAACCTCTTAAAATGAGAAAATTATAAAAAGCTATATAAGATACAAAAAGGTATGTACAAATTGTTAATATGAATAAGGTTTATAAGTATTGACAATATGTAAATGAACTTATATCCAACCTCCTAAAATGAAAAGATATTAAAAGAACTTTGTATTTTAACAAGAGTAATATAGTTTTATAATATATACAATCTAATGTAAAGCTTTAAAAGTACTTTGTATATTGTTAAATATTATTATACTTTATAAGAGCTTTACAAGGCTTCAAAATAGTTATAATATTTTACAATCCAGGTATTCATTTATTTCTCTCTTTTTCCTCTTATAATTAAGTATTTACATTTTAATATGCTTGCATTGATTTATTTCTACTACATTTCATTCTAATAATATTGTACTTGTGAAACGATCATGCAGACACGAAAAGAGAGAAAGAAAGGAAAGGAGCGTCCAGTTGTGGAGAATCATACTTTGAATATATCAGACCAGTCTTCACCTAAGGGACAGAATTGTTAGCAAGTGCAGGTAATTGAAGCGAGGAGAGGGACACACTATGACAACGTGTAGGAAGGGTCAGGTAGTGTACTGGTTGAGATCCGGAGCGTCGAGCGAGCTGATTT
>NW_006760389.1:1914931-1925600 GCF_000271605.1 Fomitiporia mediterranea MF3/22
TTTGTTGCCTATGTCGTTGCAGGCAGAGTGCCTGCTGGTAGGACGCTTGTGAGCAGAGGACTCGACTAGAGAGAACAGAGGCGACGACATAGCGTTGGGGGCAGAGGGTTGGGGAGACGGTGAAGGTAGGAGGTAAAGGAGTGACGAAGAGAAATGCGTCATTATATGCTCCCGATCTTCAGCAGTTGATTACATAAGTAACTATAATATGAGTCGTCAACTGATAGAACATTTCAATTATTGCATTTAGGTATAAAATAAAATTATTGATCTACTTTGTAATACAGTAAAAAGAAATATGACATGTATATAGCTTTCTAAACATACTAATGTAATTATTACAAGTAGATGAAATGCCTTTTACAATAATTGTAAACTGCTTGTATAAATAATCTAAGTATGATATACATTAATATACCTTTTGTATAAATTATAAGGCAACAATAGTAATTATTACATTATTATATTATAAGTATAACTCTTTCTTTAAGATTATAATTTAAATATAATACAAGCATAACACTTTAGGTTGTTATATAAAGTTAGTATAATACATGTAATAGATTTTTATTCATCCCTAGTACTTATGTAGTCTTTATATACATTAATATGTCTTATTTAAACATTGCAATTCAATTACAAGCCTTATAATTACTTTATAATGTATATACAATACATATGTTACTTTACAAAGTCTATAAGAAATTACAAGAAATCTGACTTTTTCCTGATGTGGACGGTGGCATCTAGCCTTTGCGATATCTCGGTAGCTATCTTACAAATTTCATCCGAAACCTCATCATTTTCGTCCTGCTGTCTTGTAGCGACACTTCTCTGTTTGCGACCTCCGTCGATACTGGGAATCCGCTGCTCTTCGAAATTCTTGAGAACCTCGATGATACGATTCCCAAGCGCGATCCTCTCGTTAGTGAGTTCTTCAAGTGTTTCATAAGCATCTAGGATTCCGTATGTTATGATACCGTCGTCATCGTCTCCCCACGCGTGGTAGACCCTTTCCATATACTTGATCATTGCTTCTATCTCTGGGCTCGGAAATACGTGAATCTGTCAGTATATTCATGGAGTGGGTAACTGGAAACAGTTACTTTGACATTCCTCTTCCTTATGTATTATCTCGAATAGCCAACCTTTGACTTTCTTATGTACTAGCAGAATCTAGATGACTGTGACCGAATTGAGAAAAAAAAGGAAAGAAACTTACTGTAACATAATTCTTCTACAACTTCACTGAGGTTGGTTGGACGAACATCGAGATTGATTTTGTTGCGGCCTATCCGAAGGAATGCCATGAGTGTGATATGGAACCACTTTTAAGTGACTTGTATTTGTAGTATATATATTATCTTTGAATAAGCAGCTTTGTGCAATGCCAACAAAGTGACTCGATTCTCGATTCATGCCTTTCATCCCATTGTTTATTTGTACAGGAGACGCGGTCGACAATCTATTCCATTCATAAGTGCGCCTTTTGTCTTTTCGATGTAATGCTTGATCTTTGAGATCGCATTACTTTGTTCGGGTGCATGCATTCTCGGGTCAAGATTAGACTCCCAAAGTATGTCGATTAATATTATTTTCTCGCCTGATGCATCGTTGCAATGATTCTCCTCGACTTTCTAAGTTAGAAACTTAACCTTAAAGCTCCTAGAGGAACCAAGACTGTTGAAATAGACCTTGACTTCAAGATAACGATATAGAGGGGTCAAGGAGAAGCTTGTAGAAGAGATCACATGCTTACATGTAGCAAGGGATTGAGGAAATGGAATGGAACAGGACAAACACGAAATAAAAGGCTCCACCTTGTGATCCAAAGGATGTGACTGCAGTCATATTTGCGGCGAGGATAGTTACTGAGATGAAAGGAGGGTTGAGCTACATGTGAAGAATAAGTTTCCTCAGACATTACCACTGGGGTTCAGCCGATGACATAGCTAAGTTTGATTTCGCAACGTAAAACTTCTATCTTTCCTAACAGCATCTACTCTGGAGTCATATTCATGTCAAATTCCACACAAGGAACTGGGTTCCGTCATTCGGTAACGGGTGTTGCACCGAGTTCCGCAACACCATCCAATTCAGTCACAGCATTGGGCTGGTGCTTGCTGAGAGTGGCAAGATTCTGTACAAACAGGTATGCTGGGATTGACAACCCATCTATGGAACGAACGAGGTGGGGGTCAATGCAGTAGAACGGTTGAGATGCCAACAAACTCACGAATAATGATGGATCCCAGCACGGCAAATGATATTATCGGGTGAAGCAGCCAGAAGTTCGTTCTGCGAAGCGGGCGGACTGCTGGGCTGCGGAAGCTCCGATAAAGCCAAAGATGAAACAAAGACTGCGCCGACACCCATAGGCCCTGCACACAGAAAAGTCAAATTTTTTTCGTGAACACATATAGTTCTCGGCCAGTACACACCAAAGTGCCCACAAAACAACGCCTCACGCCAGTCCTTGGCATCGGGCATAAATCTATAGAGAGAAAGGATACTCGGGATTCGACGAATTGTAAAGATTGCAATTAGGAGGACCACAAGGCACCATGGTTCAAGGCCAAGATCTGTCGCACCGTATTTGTCAAAGGGGATCCAAGCACCGATGTAGATGAAGCAAGCGCAATTGAATACTAGGTCAATAACAGACGCAAAGACCTGTCCTTCAATATGTGCATTGAAATGGCCATCCCAAGAGATGGCGTTTCCTGAAGTGCTACATCAGATATTTTGTATTAGCGCATCAAGGGCTGCAGCAAGGTACCAGCAGCGAAGGCAGCCAATAGGTCATCAACACCCAGAGAACTTGCAACTCCTATGGTAAATATAGCAAGGGCAAGATATTGGGCGATGAATGATTCTCGATTTATGAAACCTCTTCGATGAGACAACCTCAAGACTTGATAGAAAGCTAGTCCTGCAGACAGGTCAGTCTGGTGGAAATTATCAACTCGTACTTAAGCTGCCTACCTATCACAGCTCCCAAAATCGTACCCAAAATCACTTGATCTGTAGTGCACCAAGGAATCATGTCGATAGCTTAGGTATTCTGATACCAGTAAAGGGAATGTAAAAGAGCACTGACAAAGCCAGCCGATTAGGAACCATTTCCCGAACGCGGCCCTCTTACTCGTCTCGACCGCAAGGTACATTGAGATTGACAAAAACGGATACGCTAGACCATCATTTGTTGCCGATTCGGCACTACAGTAAATATGACCCTTAAGAGAAGCACGTGGTTTGTAACAATGTCGGAACATGCCTTAAGAGGTGACTCAAATGAGCCGGTACACTTTTGTCTGCAAATCTACCTCCTATGATTGCAGCAGCAAGTACAGGGTCTGTTGGCGTAAGACATGCGGCAATTGCAAGGGCAGAGACATAAGTTAGTGCAGGGAACAGTGTATGGATAATTCCTAGAATATGAAGGAGACATTTGCGTGACACCCAATGAGGCTCTCAACAATATTGTTTGCTCACCTGCGACCACTAGCCAGCCAAATGCCATAGTAGGCATAACCTACAAGAGAGTTAGCTTGGATATGGTCTGATGTGCGAACAATTGAGATCTTCACCATGATAAGCAAGCTCCTTGCATGTTTAACCAGATACTTATTTGGGAGTTCAACGCCGACGGCAAATAATCCAGTGGCAAGGACAACCCGCATGAACTCGAGTGTTATTCTGTTCTGTAGTTCCACAGATGCACCCCATGATCGAGGATCAAATATTCCATCCCGAAAATCGTTCCGAATACAACTTCTCCAATGAATAACTAAAATACAGTGGAAGATTTAGCACATTCCGTAGATAGCTTGACTCTTTCCAGTGTTTAAAGATGACATACCCTATCCTTCATGACCAAAGTCACTGAACTGTACTGTAAATGGTTAATAAGCGGATTATTGTTCGCTATAAGCGATATAAAAACATTACTCACTGCAACAACGAAGCCGACCAAGGTCAGGTATGCAAGACTAGCTGCTGTAACCTGTGGTGAACGCTCGTTTACCGCATGAGTAGTGCAGTAAAAGACGTACTTCCGTAACGTGAAGCATCGTGTCGTACTCTATCCCGCCAGGAAAACTACTCTAGGATGGCAGACAAGACGAATAGTGCCTGTGCTGATCCTTACAAACATAGACACATAAGTACACACAAAGCGCTACAGATATATTAGGCCCTGCTCGGTTGCACTGGTCGCGCAACCGCAGGTTGGTGGTTGATGGCCGGCAATTTCCGGTACAACCGTCAATCACCAGTGCCAACCTTGTCACTTTGGTCACAAGTAGTATAGTGTATAGACTCATTACTTTCCCTTCATCTTTCATCATTTATCCTTTCAAATTAGTATATAATTATGTGTCCTAACATAAGTACTATACAGTGTAGATATAATTGAGACACAAATAAATAAATAGAAACATAAGTTAGGACTTTAGGTGCATATATGCACATATAATTAGGCATATATGACAGATATATTATATTATTATAGTTGGTTTGGACATTCAAAGCTTGAATTATTAAATTGCCAGTAGAATACAAGTGGGGAATACAATACAAGAGAGAAGTAGTAATAAGGAAATGTAGAGAGCATAGTGTAACAGGTGTAGTAAGGGACAAGTAGTGTCACACAACTATGAAACCAGACGTGCAGCCGAGCACGTCTGATGGTTGATGGTTTGCAACCACTGGTTGTGTAACTGGTGGTTGCAAATTTGGCAGGCACTGGTTGCACAACCAGTACAACCAAGCAGGGCCTAAATAAAGGACACATTATTTTGTGTTTAGAAAACTCACTCTCAGGTATAGGTGCAGATAGGAGAAGGGATCAAACACCTAGCTGTGGTAAATCATTAAGGAGACACAATGTAACAGGACAAACATGCAAACAAACTCTGCTCATTAGCTTTTTGTTCTACAAGATTATAAAGCTGCTGTCATTTGTGAAGAGGATACATACTAAGAGAAAGGAGGGGTTGAAGTTAACATAAAAGATAAATTGTTCCTATTGACATCTTTGTCAACATTTAGCACTGCTTGGGTCCAGCCAATAATGATTCAATTTGATCCTGTAATACTAACATATTCTATCTCTACAATATTAACAGTATTTAGTCTATAGTCATATTTTAAGCCAAAATCCACATAGGAAGCTGGTTTCTGTCAATCAGCAACAGGTAATTCACTGAGCTCCCCAACTTCATCTTGCTTAGTTGCAACACTAGACTGATGTTTGCTAAGAGTTGTAAGGTTCTGTACAAACAAGAATGTTAGAATAGAAAATCCATCTAGTAAGCAAATAAAGTAGATTAATACAGTAGAACACACAGTAATAGTAACAAGCTTACAAATAATAATGGACACTAGTACAGTAAACAATATAATTAGCTGAAGCAATACAGTCAGAAGTTTGTTCTGCAAAGTGGGTAAACTGCTAGACTGTAGAAGTTCTAATAAAGCCAAACATGAAACAAAGATCATACTAACACTTATGAGCTCTAAACACAGAAAAACTCAGATTCTCTTGTAAACATATATTGTTCACAGACAGTATTCACCAAAATGCCTACAAAATAATGCTTCACACCAGTCCTTAACATTAGAAACAAGTCTATATAGTAAAAAGATACACAGAATTCAACAAATTATAAAGATAACAATTAGGAGGACTATAAGGTACTATAGTTCAAGACCAAGTTCCATTGTACTGTATTTGTTAAAGGGAATCTAAGTACTAATGTAGATAAAACATGTACAATTGAATACTAGGTCAATAACAGACACAAAGACCTGTTCTTTAACATGTGTATTAAAATAGCTATTCTAGACTATAGTGTTTCCTAAATTGTCTGTATCAGACCTTCAGTATTAACACCTTAGAAGCAGATGCAAGTTACTAGTAGTAAAGGCAGCTAACAGGTTGTTAACACTTAGAGAACTTGCTACTCTTATAGTAAATATAGGGAGAGTAAGGTACTAGACAATAAACAATTTGTAATTTATAAAACCTCTTTAATAGGACAGTCTTAAGACATGATAGAAAGCAATTCCTGCACACAGTTCAGCTTGGAAGGAGGTACCAATTATCCCAGTTACAAATAAGACACCTGCCTATTACAGCTCCCAAAATAGTACCTAAAATCACTTAATCTGTAGTAATCCAAAAAGGAATTATTCAAGTAATTAAGGAATTCTAATAGTAAGTAAAAATAAATGTATAAGAATACTAACAAAGGCAGCTGACCAGGAACCACTTCCTAAACTGTAAAGAGAGAAGGCACACAAGAACAAGGGGCAAGGTGACAATTAACCACTCAGTGTCTCTTGTTCTTATATTGTATGTATTCTAACTAAGACATTATGAAGTCATTGTCTTGTAATAAACTCATTATCTCATAATACTCCCCTTCAAACTCTTACTAGTCTGAGTAAACTAGTAAGATGTTTGACTTGTGGTACATATAGTGCTTTTGTTAATATATTCACTCTTTGATCATTTGTCTGTATGTATTTTGCATTTATGTACTCTAACTCAATATAGTATTTAATAAAATCTTTCTTATAATCTAAATGCTTTGTCTGTTCTGAGTATTTGAGTTTGTCTGATGTAACTGTTTGTATAACAGTGTTGTTATTGTAATAAATATTAATTGGTGCTTCAGAGACCTGCAGAATCTCTTCAGCTAAATGAGTAAGTATGATTACTTCTTGTGTTCCTCTTATAAGAGCTATTAATTCAGCTTTATATGTTGAATTTGCTACCAGTGTTTGTCTTTTACTTGACTACAAAACTAATAAATCACTTAAGTAAAATGTATATCCTGATATTACACAATGCCCTTCTTGTATCATACTGTTTGTATCTGTATATCTGTTCAATATTGATTGATTTGCACTACTGAGTTGGAGCCAGACATTGTTCATAGTTTTTAAGTACATGTAACAATGTTTAAGTACTAGATAATACTCTATACTAGGGTCATTAAAGTATTTAGCTAACTGATTTGTTACAAATACTATATCTGGCTGTGTACAGTCTACAATGTATCTAAGTACACTAACTATGTTCATGTATAGTATATCAGACATTTGTTTTCTATTGTTATCAGTTTACAATACTGTTTTTAATTGTGTACCAGGTTGTATGAGTGTTTGTACACTTTGTATGTTTGTAAGTTTGTAACATTCTATTATACTATTAATATAATGTGTCTGACACATCCTAATGAATCTATGCTCTCTGTTGTATTGAATCTCTATACTAAGTAGCTAATGTAATTTGCTACTGTCTGTATATTATAAATAACATACAATAGATTGTTTTATTATTACAATAGTATTATTATTCATTACTGTAATAGTAATATTGTTGACATGTACAAATAATATGGCTACAGTTATTTCTTTCTTCTTTGTAAAGAATACAGTATTATCATGTTCAGATTTTGTTAATCTGTATTTAAGTAGTATATTAGATAGCATTTTATACCATCTTCTACTAGCTTGTTTTAATCTGTATAGTACTTTTTGTAATTGTAATATTTGTCCATTCTGTAATCTGTTTATTAAGTTACCTGGAGGAGGTTTAACATATATTTCTTTGTCTTCCATCAATTGTCCATATAGATATACCAATTTTATATCTATCTGATGTATTTTATAATTATTAGATGCTGCCCATACTAATATTAATTACACTATAGATAGTCTAACAGTAGGAGCAAATAAATCATCTGTATAATAGTTAAGGCTGTCAATCTGATAGTTTCCTTAAACTACTAATTGTACTTTGTATTTTTCTATACTATTGTTAGTGCATTACTGTTAACATTAGCAATCAGTATGCTCATAATGTCTTGGATAGTATACATATATGTTATCATAAGTATGTCATTGTGACAGAACATACTGAATTGGGACACACATCTGAAACATAGATATCATTAGTATAAATAGTACTCTAATTAACAGACAATAAAGCTTAACAAACAATGAGCAGAGTCCACTACACCCCTTGTTGTGTGATTCCCCTCTAAGATGCCTTAGGATTTAGCAGGCTAACAGGTTATGAGCCTTGTGCTCCCTACTTATATCTACATCACTACTATGCTTTTACCAAATCCCCTACAAATGGAACGTCCTAAAATCATTGTCTCAGTGACTATGATTTGCCCCTAGTGGTAATGTGTATTACCTCAAACGCTTCAGTGTACTATTCGCTATAGTACCATTAATATAATACATTTAATCATATTACACTCAATAAGTACCATTGATCTATTCCATTAAACACTGAATCTACTTGATTCTATGTATACAATCTATTCTATTTGTTCACAAACCTTTGGTGCCCCTATACAAGCATACTAAATACAAATCGTCTTGTCTTGAAGACTACAATCCCCCCATAAAACAATGTACACAGTAATATTCATAAACAGAACATACTGTCTATGAGGACTTAGACACACCTGTCTAAGCATCCCAAATGCACATTGATTTATTCAATTGTGATTCGGACAGACAGACTAGTTGCTTTAACTACAGCTACAGAGATATGTTATAATAATAACATCTCACATTATGGACAAACGTTTGACTAATATAATATAAACGATTAAATATTATAAATGAAAGAATAATGCTAGTAAAGCATAATAATAAGATAAAGAAATACTATTACAGACGTATGATTATTCTAATAATGATTAAACAAATGAATAACACAAAAACAAGAGTATAAATGCTATTAAAGCATGATAACTCAGATATTAAAACAATTTCTACTATTATGAACAAACAGTTATGATGAATAACATATATATTTATTAATACATATATATCACATAGATATGCAGATGTACAAAATGATAATAATAACACATTCAAATGCATAAAACTATTATTTATCAAATAGTATAATACTACATGCAAATATCATTGAACAAACGTATAATAACAATAAAACAAACTGGACATTGACAGAAATACAAATCCACCTGATCCAGTAGGTCTAAACAATGAAAACAACTATTGCAGCCAAGCACACAAAGGACAGACACACACTGAAACAGAATCCAGCAAGGGGGAATGCTCTCAAATAATAAAACGTCTTCAATATGTTTCTCCAGGATAAGCTGTTTTCAAGTAGCCTACTCAATCTAACGAATCCAATTAAGAATCTGACAGATTAATACTATTACAATACTCTAATCAAAAGTGCAGAGCTACAGAACATTTAAGGGAAGCAAATCTACCTAATAAACAAATGAAAAGTTTATCATATGTTGATGAAACTAATATTATGAGCTATCTAAATGAGTTCAACAATCTACATACAGAAATAATGGCAGATCCATTAATGTATAAAGAAGCAATCAGTAGAGACGATTGCAAGCTTTGGAATAAAGCTATAGACAATAAAGTACAATATAGAAAATACAATAATACAATTGCAAAGAAATGACTAATGCTCTAAAGCATTAATATTATTCAGAACAATATGATACATATAAAACTAAATAACATACTAATGCAACAATGCATACAAACAAATAAAAATATTATTCTTACATTGAAATTATGAAATACTACACTATTAAGCTTGTATTGAATCTACAAAGCTAACAAACACTAGACGTTACAATGAAAACAATTAGAAGCAATAATTTATATGAGATAAATTAATTGTAAAAACATTATAAACAATGATTGCAAACAATTAAATCATTATATAAAGATTAAAACACAAAACAGACAAAAGGCATATATAATACATCTTAATACAAATACAATGTTATAACTATACATACTGTGGCAGAAAGATATTTATTCACAATTAAAATATTTACAACTAATACAGTTTGTAACAGTAAGTAATACAGTCTACAGTGTATTCTTCATTAAACAGCCTTACTTGAAGCTCACACCTATCATGAATAATATAGAACAGACAAAACGTTAATACAGCTTAAATACTTTTGTCATCAATCAGAAGACAAATACTTAAGAGTAAGAGAAATTAAAGTGGCAACACTCAATGTATGTAATAGTACTAAGATAGTGCTCTCCTTGCACAATTTCGAAAACGAATTATAATATTCATGCATCACAAACAGACACACCTAGCATAATATTATTCATAATTTAGTAAAATATATGGACACAGATATGATTTATATGACTATTAAAAGCAAATAATATTTATTAAACACTATAAATACATTAATATTTAACAATTGAAAATGTTAAATAAAGACAACATTATTATACTCTTCTTAAATACAAAAAGAATTGAGTAAAATATGTATGCTACAAGTATAAGATATACAATACAGTAGTCAGACATGTAGTCCAATTAAAAAAAAAAAGGTTATAAACTATTAGACACATATATATCAGCATTAAATGAACAATTAAAACAATGATAATGTACAAAATGAAGTGATTGAACACACAATCCAATTACTCAAAGGAAACCTTCTTGAATTGAAGGGGAGTAATAGCATATATTCTAATAATGCAAAGAATGTACAAAGATTCATGACACAGAAACATTAATCTTACACTTATCCAAAAAGGAAAAAGAAGCAATAGAACTAACAGAATCAACAGACGTAACAGCAATCAAAACATTAATCATTCAAAG
>NW_006760389.1:1925933-1937676 GCF_000271605.1 Fomitiporia mediterranea MF3/22
AATGTATGTAATAGTACTAAGATAGTGCTCTCCTTGCACAATTTCGAAAACGAATTATAATATTCATGCATCACAAACAGACACACCTAGCATAATATTATTCATAATTTAGTAAAATATATGGACACAGATATGATTTATATGACTATTAAAAGCAAATAATATTTATTAAACACTATAAATACATTAATATTTAACAATTGAAAATGTTAAATAAAGACAACATTATTATACTCTTCTTAAATACAAAAAGAATTGAGTAAAATATGTATGCTACAAGTATAAGATATACAATACAGTAGTCAGACATGTAGTCCAATTAAAAAAAAGGTTAATAAACTATTAGACACATATATATCAGCATTAAATGAACAATTAAAACAATGATAATGTACAAAATGAAGTGATTGAACACACAATCCAATTACTCAAAGGAAACCTTCTCAAATTGAAGGGGAGTAATAGCATATATTCTGATAATGTAAAGAATGTACAAAGATTCATAATACAGAAATGTCAATCTTATACTTATCCAAAAAGGAAAAAGAAGTAATAGAACTAACAGAATCAATGGATGTAACAGTGATCAAAACATTAATCATTTGAAGCAACACTAAATAATGTAGATCACAACAAAAATAGAAGTCAATACAACTGTGTAATTGAACTTCAATAAACAAATAAATGATTATGTGTAATGAAGCAAATGCACATACTTAGCAAACAAAATAAGTATGAAAATAAAATCATTATAAACAAAGTTTAATACGAAAATAAACTAAATATGGACAAATAAAACATTATCTAACAAGATAAATCATTGATTCATACTACAAATGATGGACAAAATGACAAATAACAAGAATAATACCTTAGAACATATATAAAAGGATAAAGAACATATCCATATGATAAATACAAATATTATCCATACATAATACACATATTAAACTGAACAAAACAGCAAAAATAGTATATAAAGAACTATGACATATATATTATTGATTCTACACAACTATATAATCAATAATTATGTGAAAGATTCACTTACTATCATTGCAATGATGAATATAAATGCAAATAGCATTAGAATTACAAAACACAACAAAAAGATAACAAACAGTATATCTATAAACAAAATATAAATGAGAAGAGAAACAAAAATACTCTATCTAACTTGTTAAAACAATGAGATACAATGTTGAACAAATACTATAATTGTGTAAAGCATTACACTGATTAAACAAAGTAATAGCTATACTATTAGGATTACAATTGTAAGAATCCACAATTAGTGTTACTATTGAAATGAACAATATGGACACACATATGACAAGAACCTATGTGATTTACCTAATAACAATACATCATACTACAAAGGTTGTTCTGGATGTGTTAAAATACATACAAGCAGACAATACATTCATAATATATGATATAACACACTAAGTCACATAGTAGAATGTGTAGCCAGATATAAAAAGAAAACAAATAAAAATACCTCTTTAACCTCAGTATGAAGCAATCTAGCAATTATAGACTAGGAATCTATATTATGAAATTCAGGCAATGTAATGCTTCAATCCAACAGTGTAAAATTAGTTTATTACTGAGTGTACATAACATATACAGTAATATATGAACATGGACAGTAATGATGAATGAAGGACATCATATGCATTACATATAAACTTTATTAGCATGAATTAATTCACCAAAAGTACAAACAAATACTTCATTAGTACAAACTACTTTGCCAAAAGTTAAAATAAAACAGAATTCTATAATATTAAAGTGATACTATACTAGTAACAAACAATACAGTCAATGTGATCAAATAAACATATCATCCAATTGAATAGTAAATGATACTATTGGATAGATAAATGTTGTGATTGAATAAAGATCAATTAACTATCAAATAACGTGGCTAAACAAAAACAATAGATCTCTTAATATTAAAGAAAGAAACGAACGAACCATTGTGATAACTATTGTTATATGTACATATATGCAAATACAAAACAGCTGAAGAGATTCTGCAGGTCTCTAAAGTGTTAATAGACAATTTGTAATGTATTCATTGATACATAAAACAATTTATTACAGAAACACTATTGTTATTAAACAATACAATATGGACAAACTTTGAAACAACTTCAAATATATTTAATAACATTGAATAAACTTATTAAATAATGTTGGACAAATGTAACACACAGTAGACTTACAAACGAAACATCTATGTGATGTAATTATCATTATAAACATTACATCTATACATAACACGTATGTGAACAAAAGAATAGATGAACAAACAGACAAATAAAGCAAACAATAATGATAATATACAATTGACAGTACATACTGCAAATCAAACATCTTATAGAATATCTATTAAGAGTTTGAAGGGGAGTGTTAACATTAGCAATTGGCATGCTTATAATGTCTTGGATAGTATGCATATATGCTATCATAAGTATGTCATTACAACAGAACATACTGAATTGAGACATGCATCCAAAACATAGATATCATTAGTATAAATAGTACTCTAATTAATGGATGATGAAGCTTAACAAACAACAAGCAGAGTCCACTACACCCCTTGTTGTGTGATTCCCCTCTAAGATGCCTTAGGATTTAGGCAGGCTAACAATTACTTTATTTTATAGACAAATTGTGTTCTGATAATGTTAATATTATTGTGTGAATTTGTGATTTCCTATGTATTATGATTTTCTAATTGTTTTATTTTGTCTTTCATAACTGTAATCCATGAATCACAATCTAGATGTTAGATTGCTTCATAAAATGAAGTCAGATCCAATTGTATTTCACTTATTTTAGTATTAAATTCTGTTAAATGAATGGCAATATTATCTTCATCCTTTTTACTAAGTGTGTACATGCATTTTGTTATGTGTTTATTCTCCATACATTGTTCAAGCTCAATAGTACATTCTGTTAGTTTCTGTTTCCATTCTAATCAACATAGTTTAGGTTCTACTTCTTTTTCAGTTAATTTAACTTTGTTGTCTGTTAAGTCTATTAGTTCTACTGCTTTTCCTTTTTTATTAGGATTAGTATTGTCTGTATCATTATTGTCTGTTCTTGTTATTCTGTTGTCTGTTTCATTATTTTTAATTATTAAACACTTGTTCATATTGTTATTTGTATCATCTATTTTCTCCCCTTCAATTTAAGAAGGTTTATCTTTGAGAAATTGGATATTTTGTTTAATACTGATTTTATTATTGTACCAAGTTTTATAGCCTTTACTTTCATTGTCTAATCTTATCCAACAAGTAATAATACCTTACTGTTGTATTTTTGTAGGATTTTCATTGTGAATGATAATATATTGACCAAATTCATGTATATTATCAATTGTTCTGTAGGTTCTGTAATGTTTGTAATGTGGAGTATTATAATTTAATACAGTACACAGTGTTCTATTATGAATATAGGTAATATGAATTGCTACTTTGACTCATAATGTAAACAGTAATTTAGTAAATGTTAGATATGCTCTTACACCTCTAAATATAGTTTTATGAGTTTGTTCCACTATTCCATTCTGTTATAGAGTATGATGTACTGTTAATCTTCATTTTGTTCCTTGTGAATCTAAATATTTTTGGAAATCTTTACTAAGGAATATAGTATTATTATCACTTTGTAAAAGCTTTATTTTAACTCTGTACTGTGTAAATATTTTAGTTGTCCATTATACATATTGTGTATATGTATCAGATTTCATTTGTAATTTGAGCATTATACACTAACAAGTAGAATTGTCTACAATTGTTAATAAGTAGTGTATGTTCTTATATGTGTACAGTTTAATAGGACTGATGATATTAATATGAATAAGATCTCCAAATTGATTTGTAAGAGGAGATTAATGTAGTTTTAGTATTAGTGTATGTTTAATATTTACTTTTATACATTCAATACATTCTTTTTCTTCATAGTTTGTTATTTTAGTTGATAGTACACTTGGTTGTGTCTTTAATAATTGTTTGATATAATCATAACTTATATGTCTGAGGCATTTATGTATATCATAAATAGATAGTTTGTTCATTGTTTTTAACAAATGATTATTGTACAAAATATACAAATTATTTCTCAATCATATATGTCTGATGTATTCATTACATGGTAATGTTATAGTACAATTATTGTTTGTAAACATAAAAGAATAGCCTTCCCTACATAGTAGCACTTGACTTATGAGGGAAAAGTTTATTTGTGGATAGTAATAGATGTTTTGTAATGTTATAACACTTCTTTCTTGTGTATTCTTCAGGATTTTGATATGCATAGATCTAGCTTGATTAAGAGTCATTGTTGATATATTTACAATAGTTACAATTGTAGGAGTTATGTTGTGTACATCTGTTAATTGAAATAGATAAAGAGTAGCATGTATTAATACACTAGAATCAAGTAAATCCATCATTTGCATATAAGGTTTCTTGTTAGTTATGATTGTACTTGTAAATACATTAGTACATACTTAGGAAGTGTATTGTTCGAATTGTTTGTCCTGGTTGCTTAGAATAAGAGTATAAGCATTATTGTTCATTTTAATGTTGCCTTCCTTTAATTCAACATTGTTTTCATTTGGGTTTTTAATAATAAATGTGTTTGTTGTGTTTTCTACAGTTTAGTTTGTTTTATACACAATGTTAGCTTAATGTTTGGTACAGGCAAGCTTTGTAGCTTTAGTAGGAGGTTTACAGCATTCCTTAGAGAAATGTCCTGTTTTTCTACAATTGAAACATTTTACTTTTGTTAGATTGAACAGATTCAGCAGGTTGAATTTCCTCTACTTATTAGCTTTATACATTGTATTAGTGTGTGCATTATTCTTCATCTGATCATTAGAATCTTATACTTGTTTAGTATAGTAATTGTTGTAGACATTCTATAATACAAGAATTAGTTGCTTCAGTTTGACTTTCTTATGTTTATCAACTAGTTTGCCTTTGTTTTAGGCATCAGTAGATTGTATTATTGTATTTACTATGTGTGTATATTGTTTAGGGGTAGCAAGCAATATTACTGCTTTGTATGTAGAGTCTATTAGTGGATCACTATTAGTAGACAGGGTTGTATATACTTTCTCAAGTCTGTCTAATGTATGTCCAAAGTGTTTAACATGATCTCTACAGATGAACAGTGCTGATTTGTCAATAGCCTTTTTACATACTGTTTAAGAGTTAAAGCATTCTTTAAGCACCTTCATCAGCTGAGGGATAGACATATTGAAATGTATATAGTTTGCTAATATAGTATTAGTAATGTTATTAACTATACACACATGAATAGTCTTAGCCATCTCCCTCTCAGCTTTGTTCTGTGGTTCATCTTTTAGTAAGTGTTTAAAGTATGTAGCTACAACACTAGAAACAATGTAGTAGTGTTACATCTTGTAGTTTGCTTCAGTCTTAAGCATAGTAATGTTTTGACCAAAGTATTTGAGTATGTTGGCTGGTTTACAGTATGTGTCAGTATGAGGGGGAACCATATTGTTAAGTTAATGTGGGCAGGGAGTACAAGACTCATAACCTGTGAAGAGAGAAGGCATGTAAGAACAAGGGGCAAGGTGACAATTGACTACTCAGTGTCTCTTGTACTTATATTGTATGTATTCTAACTGAGACATTATGAAGTCATTGTCTTATGATAAACTTATCATCTTGTAATACAAACACAGTCCTCTTACTCATTTCCACTGTAAGGTAAATTGAGAGTAACAAAAATGGGTATACAAGGTTATCATTTGTAGCTGATTCTACACTATAGCAAATACAATCATTAGAAGAAACTCTTAGTTTGTAGCAATGTTGATACAAGCCTTATAAGGTGGCTCAGATGTGCTAGTACACTTTTGTCTGCAAATCTACCCCCTATGATTGTAGTAGAGAGAATAGGATCTGTTAGAGTAAGGTATACAGTAATTGTAAGGGTAGAGACATAAGTTAATACAGGGAACAGTGTATGGATAATTCCTAGAATATAAGAGAGACTTTCATAACACCTGAAACCTAGTCTCTTAATACTATTGTTAGCTCACCTACAACTACTAGCTAGCCAAATACTATAGTAGGGATAACCTGTTACAGTACTAGAATAAAAATGGTTAGATGTGAAAATAAGTTGAGATATTCACTATGACAAGCAAGCTCCTTGCATGTTTAACTAGATACTTCTTTAGAAGTTGAACACTAAAAGCAAATAATCTAGTAGTAAGGATGACCTGTATAAACTCAAGTGTTATTCAATTCTGTGCTTCTGTAAATGTGCTCTAAAATTGAGGATCAAATATTCTAGTACTGTAAGGACTTATAATTATTCTGAAAGTTGTTCCAAATACAACTTCTCTAATGAGTAACTAAAATGTAATGAATGGTACAGTATATTTTGTAAATGGTTTGACTCATTCTAGTGACTACAGAAGGCACACTCTGTCCTTCACAACTAATACAACTATTATGAGATGATTAGTTTATTAACAGACAAACTACAAGACAATAACTTCATAATGTCTTAGTTAGAATACATATAATATAAGGACAAGAGACACTAAGCAGTTAATTATCACCTTACCCCTTGTCTATGTGTACCCCCCTGAACTTTTCCCTCTCAACAGGTTATGAGTCTTGAGCTCTCTACATACATACATCTACTATACACTTTAAACCCTTTACTTGTATACATTTGTACACATTTGTATCATGGTTCCTTTATATACAGATACATACTGTAAACTAGCTAATGTACTTAAATACTTTAGTCAAAACATTACAATGCTTAAGACTGAAGCAAACTACAAGATGTAGCACTACTGTATTGTTTCTAGTGTTACAGCTATGTGCTTCAAACACTTACTAAAGGATAAACTGTAGAACAAAGCTGAGAGGGAGATGGCTAAGACTATTCATACATGTATAGTTAATAACATTACTGATACAATATTAGCAAACTATATACACTTTAATACATTTATCCCTCAGTTAATGAAAGTGCTTGAAGAATGCTTTAACTCTCAGACAGTATGTAAAAAGGTTATTAATGAATTAGCACTGTTTATTTGTAGAGACTATGTAAAACATTTCAGACATACATTAGACAGACTTGAGAAAGTATACACAACTCTGTCTGCTAACAGTGATCCACTATACAACTCTACATACAAAGTAGTAATATTACTTACTACTCCTGAGCAATATACACACATAGTAAATACAATAATACAATCTACTAATGCTCAAAACAAAGGTAAACCAGTTGATGAACATAAGAAAGTCAAACTAAAGTAACTAATCCTTGTATTGTAGAATGCTTACAACAATTACTGTACTAAACAAGTACAAGATTCCAATAATCAGACAAAGAATAATACACATGCTAATACAATGTATAAAGCTAATAAGTAGAGGAAATTCAATCTGTCAAATCTGTTCAATTCAATAAAAGCAAAATGTTTCAATTGTGGAAAAACAGGACATTTCTCTAAGGAATGCTACAAACCTCCTACTAAAGCTACAAAGCTTGTCTACACTAAACACCAAGCTAACATTGTGTATAAAACAAACTAAACTGTAGAAAACACAATAAACACATTTATTATTGAAAACCCAAACAAAAACAACATTAAATTAAAGGAAGACAATGTTGAAATGAATAATAATGCCTATGTTAGTAACAGTATAGAGGGGACCCAAAGGCTCAGTAAGGGGACCCAGGCTACAACTATCTTACACAACAGAAATACAGAATACAAGTACTAGAATATAGTCAGAACTTACAGAACAGGTAGAGAGAGAGAGTAAGACAAGAGTAGAGTATATAGAGTGAGCCTAAGAGTACAGGACTACCTAGAGTAGATGAGATCAAGACTACAGGACCAGTCTGATCTTGTACACCTATATATACTAAACTACACAAGAGTACTTAGAGAGTATAAGCTACTAAGAATGATAAGCTACAAAGAATGAAAGAAAGGAAGGTCAAAGATAAAGGTACAAAGAATGAAGGAATAGACAAAGGGTAAGAGACTATAGAATGAACAAAGAATGAAGGAGTGGTCAAAGGAATGGAATGATGAAGTAAGGAAGGGTAGTAGTAAGAGTTAGTATGTATATAGTTTATAGACAGTACCCCTGAGGGACAGAAGTCCTGAGTTCTAGTGTGGAAGGGTGTAGAACCCTTAGAACTGAAGGTACAAGAGTAGAGAACTGTAACATCACCCCCCCTCTAAAACCAATTGTCCCAATTAGTGAACATTAGGCTTGGTTAGTAGTTTAGACATAAGTCAGAATGGTAGGGTTTGGAAATCTGTAAGACAGAGTTAATATAGAGCACCTAGATGAAGTCAATAAAAGTCTTGGATCACCTTAGTAGTATGAGTAAGATTCTCAGCAGGTTCCCAAGTGTGTTCTTTAACTAGGTATCCCTTCTAGTAGATAAGGAACTTGAGTTTTCTATACACTAGCTTAGTATCTACTACATACTCTACTTTGTATTCTAGTTTGGAACTGATGAGTTCTGGTAGAGGTAGTAGAGGTCTTTATTGTAAAGGAAAACTCAGATTGTAGTACTAAGACAGTAGAACCTTGTTAAGTACTAGGTGTATACACTTTTATGTTACTAGAAGTTGGAGTTTGTAGACAGAGGTACTGACCTTCTTTTTAATAACAAAGGGTCTAAAGTATTTGTTGTCCAACTTCTTTATTAAGTGATCTATAGTCAGGTTAGTAGCTTCTAGCATAACTTTGTTCTTAGGCTAGTAATCCTTGACTGTAGATCTCTTCCAATCATAGTTCTACTTTATTACTTATACTACCTTCTCTAAAAGAGCTTGTGTGTCTTCTCTAGTCTTGTACATCCATTCTACAAAGTCTGTTATAGATTCAGAACTACTGTTCTAGTTCAGAACTGTCCTCTAGTACAGATGTCTCCTATGATTGAGAAAGAATAGGGACTGTCCTATTATAGAGTGTTACTAGTTATTGTGTACAAATTCTGTCAGAGCTAACTATTCAGACTAATCTGATTACTGATAATTAATAAACATTCAGAGGTAGAGCTTAATCTTCTAATTAACTTACTCAGTTTGACTGTCAGTCTGTAGGTAATATATAGTAGAAGGGTTCCCTTGAATTCTAAGAAGTGTATACAAGTCCTACATGAATTTTGACTCAAATTATAGTCTACAATCATAAATGAGCTTCTGAGAGAGTCTATATAACTAGAAAACATAATCCTGATAGATACACACTATACCTTCAGAAGTGAGTTCTGTTTAGGTTGGAACCATGTGGACTTACTTAGAGAATCAGTTGACAATCACATAGATAGTGTTGTAACTCTAAGACTTAAGTAGCTTACTAATCAGGTCCACCAAGACTTCTTCCTAAGAGTAATCTAGAATCTGATACAGATGTAGAGGAGTCTGAACCCTTGTCTAGTAGGCCTTAGTCTGTTAGTATGTATTGTAACTAGTTACATACTTTAGGATTTCCTTCTATATTCTTAGCTACTAGTAGTTCTAAGTAATGAGTTCCTGTGTTTTGTGTTAGCTCAGATGTTCTACAGTCAGATTGTTGTAATAAGCTCAGACAATGTTCTTCTACAGCTTCTGATCCTTCAGAATGTACAGTTGGCCTTCCTAGTAAACCTGTCCATCCTTATCCTCCTTCTAATCCCTAGCCTACTTCTCTAACTACTTTACTATAACCTGGTCCTGTGTGTGTCTTAGAGCTTACTATATGTAGGTGACAAAGTTAACATCCTTGGATTCAAGTCAGATCTCTTAGATTGTCTTAGATACAAAACAGAAATTGTCTAAGAGAACAAGGTTTTTATTATTATTCTCCCCCCTTTTATAACCTACTTGTCTTGAGAGTAAATTAGCTTTTGTCATTTGTGTTCTGGGTTTGTGAGTCAGTACAAAGTTGTAGTCCTACAGTTCTAATATCTAGTAGGCTTAGTAGTAGTTAAGCTTCTAAGGTGCCTGGAAGTACTAGAGATTAAAGTGATCACTCCAAATCTCAAACTTCTGTATAGTACTAAGGAGATATTAATACTACTCCTTTAGGGAACAGACAATTGTAAGGAGTTCCTTGTTATAAATAAGGTAGTTCTGTTCTATTGTAGAGAGGGATTCTGATTGAAATACTATCAGACACTACTTTCTGTTAATAAACTAGGACAGTACTACTCTATTTGTAAAGTCAGAAGAGTTGACTTTGACTCAGAACTTGTTTACAACTGTTAGAACTACTAATATAGGCTTACTAGTAATAGTCTACTTAAGGGACTCAAATACAGACTACTACTAATCATCCTATTACTAAGGAACATCTTTGCTAGTAAGATTGTGAAGGGGCTAAACAATAGTACTAAAGTCTTAAATGAAGTATTAGTAATAGTTTGTAAACCTAAGGAACACTTAAACCTGTTTCAGGTTCTAAAGTTGTAGCCAGTTCCAAACTACAGTTACTTTTGCTAGATCCATGTAGACCTCTCCTCCACCAATTACAAAGCTTAGATAATCCACTAACTCCTGTACAAAAGAGTACTTTACTTCTTAGAGGAACAGTTTATTATCTTAGAGCTGTTATAGTACTACTCAGATTAGTTAGTAATAGTACTCAACTGTCTAGGTGAAGATTAGAATGTTGTCTAGATACACACTAACATACTCAAAGTTAATCAGATCTGTAAGGATGTGATTCATAAATAACTAGAATGTTACAAGTGAGTTAGTTAGTCTGAAAAACATTACAGTTAGTTTGTACAATCTGTAATTAGTTTAGAACACAGTCTTCTACTCATCTCTGTCTTAGATTCAAATATTATTGTATCCTCATTAAACATCTAGCTTAGTAAAAACCCTAAATGTATACATCTTATTAATGAGCTCCTGAATCAGGGGGAGTAGGTACTTGTTTTTGATAGTACCCTTATTAAGACAATAATAATCCTGAACTAGGTAGAGCTTTCTATCTTTCTTTTTGACAAAGAAGAAAGGGGAGACTATAAAAGACTTTAAGGGTTGGATCCAACCATTCTAAAGATTTTCTTAAAGGAACTTGTCAAGCACCTCCTACTTGTCTCTGTTGAGTAGGTAGACCTTACAATCCTTAGGTTGGAAACCCTTGGTCAATTCAATTGTATAGTCCTAGAGACAGTGTTCAGGAAGCTAGTCAAATTCCTCTTTACTAAAGACTTTAGAGAACTCTTAGACAAAATCTAACAGGCTAAGTCTATGTGTGTTCTAGAGTAGAGTTGTTCTGAGAGGGTTCTAGACTGGTTCTGTCTCAGACATTCTTCAGATCAACTCTGTTCTACCTTGACTAGAATATGTGTCCACATATCTATCCTAGTTG
This sequence comes from Fomitiporia mediterranea MF3/22, assembly GCF_000271605.1. Lineage (NCBI taxonomy): Eukaryota > Fungi > Basidiomycota > Agaricomycetes > Hymenochaetales > Hymenochaetaceae > Fomitiporia > Fomitiporia mediterranea. The sequence continues at coordinate 1,937,342 of NW_006760389.1, forward strand.
AAGAAGAACAACTAGTCACCTTTATTAGAACTGTTAGTAACATTAGAAGTGTTCACATCCACTTAGAATAATAGTACAAAGTAGTTGTAAGACTTGAGACACTAATTAAACACAAGTGTTTACTCTAACTAGTTAATAGTAGGGTTGTAAGCATTAAGCCATTTGAATCTAATAAAGACATCTGTCTTTCTAAGGTTAGTAACTCTGAACTCAATACTTTCCTCATAATTCTAAATGGTCATCTGTAGTTGGACAAACTTAGTAATCCAACTATTCTGGTTTAGGGTTCTGTCCACATTATATACTAGGATTAGAAGTAGAACACATTAAGTAGG
>NW_006760389.1:1937992-1944335 GCF_000271605.1 Fomitiporia mediterranea MF3/22
CTTGGTCAATTCAATTGTATAGTCCTAGAGACAGTGTTCAGGAAGCTAGTCAAATTCCTCTTTACTAAAGACTTTAGAGAACTCTTAGACAAAATCTAACAGGCTAAGTCTATGTGTGTTCTAGAGTAGAGTTGTTCTGAGAGGGTTCTAGACTGGTTCTGTCTCAGACATTCTTCAGATCAACTCTGTTCTACCTTGACTAGAATATGTGTCCACATATCTATCCTAGTTGAAGAAGAACAACTAGTCACCTTTATTAGAACTGTTAGTAACATTAGAAGTGTTCACATCCACTTAGAATAATAGTACAAAGTAGTTGTAAGACTTGAGACACTAATTAAACACAAGTGTTTACTCTAACTAGTTAATAGTAGGGTTGTAAGCATTAAGCCATTTGAATCTAATAAAGACATCTGTCTTTCTAAGGTTAGTAACTCTGAACTCAATACTTTCCTCATAATTCTAAATGGTCATCTGTAGTTGGACAAACTTAGTAATCCAACTATTCTGGTTTAGGGTTCTGTCCACATTATATACTAGGATTAGAAGTAGAACACATTAAGTAGGGAGGTAGTGTTCTTACACAAAGGTCTTATTAATACACAAACTAGTACATTTACTGTCTACTAGAGTTATTGTTTAGATCTGAGGGGATTCTAAGAAGGGAGCTAAGAGGACAGGGACCTAGAGCTAGTACTTTAAACATTCTCTAATGAACTACTACTTGTTCTGAAGGGAATGTACAGCTTGTATAACCTTATTGTCTAAGAGAGTAAGTATATACACTAACATTTCCTTATTAACCTTCCTCTTTCAACAAGGATAAACCTATGTCCTCAACTGTAAACCTAGCTAAGACTATCCCTACTTAATACTATAGACAAACTACTGAGTAGTAAACAGGGCTAGATAGTATTCTGAACATTCTGAGATCTTAGAATGTAGAAGTAACAGGTTGGATTGTATAGATTTAGACTTAGATAAAGTGTGAAGAGAAGAATCAAAAGAATCAGAAGAAATAAGAGAACTATCTACTTTTGTTTTCAACTTTTTTCTTTCTAATAAATAATTTTGTTAATTTACTTTTTCTACTTTTTCTACTTTTTCTACTTTTCTTACTTTATTTACTTCTAATCCTACAGTGTCTATTGAATCAAAAGTAGCTATTAAAAAATCCAAGTCATAGCCCTTTAGTGTTACATTCACTGTTAGGCCTCTACAAAATCCTAGAGTATGTAGTTAGAGTCTAGGAGTTCTAAGGTGACTTCTGGATTTGTAGAAAAGGCTTCTTACTACAAATCCTGCTCATTACTCATTATTACTCTAATAACCTAACAGATATACTGTTACTTCTATAGACAGTCCTTAATCTAGTACTCTGACTTTCTATAAGTAAAGTATGCTCCTTACTTTTAGACTTCTCTAATGTCTATTAGAACAGATTGATTGTAAATTATGAGTGGATTAATCTGAAGGCTTAAAACTGTCAGAGTCAGATGTATGTATAAATGTTCTACACAGACTTAACACATTCAAACTGTAGCTTGGTTGAAGGAAATAGTGTGTGTCTTCTACTCAGTATAAGTAATCAGTTCTAACATTATTCTAAGAATCTTATTAACTAGTTCTGAGTAAAGAGCTTTTTCAAGTATTCTGATAAGGACATTATTAAACCTAAGCACAAATCCTACCTTCTAGGCTAGAATATTAAACTCCTGAAAGAAGGTATCAGTAGAATGTTTGTCCTGTTATAGAGATGTAAGCTTGTTCTACACATTACACTTCTTGTTCAGATTAATGAAGGAAGTACAGAGCTACCTTATAAATTCCAAATACAACTTGTTGTTTTAAAGTCAGATCAGGCTTCCAATCTAATAGCCTTTAATCTAGTTCTAGGCTTAGGTGGTTATGTTACCTTCCTTCATAAAGGAGAGGACAAATAGGACATAATTGAGATCTGAGGATAGATTGGTTGAAGTAGTAGCTACATATAGTTTGACTTAATACTAGAAGTCCTCAAAGTGTTACCTATTAAAGTCCAAAGGGTGGGCTACATACACTTTCTTTCTAGAACAGGTTGTAACTTCTAGAATGACTAGAACAGGTTCTAAAGGGGTTAAGAGTATATAGTTAGTAAGGCCTCTTAAATAGAGGTCTACATGTATTAAGCTAGATCTACTTATAACTACTGATCTGGTAGGACAGTAGGGGTAGTAGTTAGTATAGGAGGGTCCATGTTTACACTACAAAGGAATTGGCACTAAACTAAAAGGGGTAATGAATAGAAGAAGGGTGGCAAAAGTTTAAAAGGGTTTAGAAAGTTTAAAATTTAAAAATGTAAAAGGGTTAGGACAAAGAAAAGAGATTAATGTAACAGTAAGTACTAATGCTTGAAATGTAGGAGAGTTGTATGTAAAGGCTGGAGCCTTACTCAAGAACACAGAACAGGCAAAGACCTAGGATTAGAGAGGTCAACCTAAGTACAGGAGCAAGTACAAAGATAATCTCTAAGTGTCTACAAATAGCCCTTTATATACTTAACTAAAGTCATGTGTGTAACCTCAGAGGTTACACTCTTCCCTACTCTAAAGAAATAAAAGGGGGGGGGGTAGGGAAGTGATTAATAGAGAGACAAAGGAAAGGATATAGTAAAGGGGGGGGGGAGGTAAAATACAAAAGGGTAAGGACAGACAATAAGGAACACACAGTCACAAGTTTAAGAAGGCTTCAACTTGTCAAAAGGTAGGGAAGGATTAATGAAGAGGCAAGGGAAGTATAGTAAGAGGGAACACATAGTCACCAGCCTAGGAAGGCTTCAACTCATTAATGAAAACATATAGGGATGAGGAATCAACAGAGTTGGTGGAAATAGTATCCTTAAGACAGATGCAAGTTGAAGTAAGCTGTTGAAGAGGAACATATAGTAACTAGCCTAGGAAGGCTTCAACTTGTTAATGAAAACATACAGAGACAAGGACAGGGACAAGGAGTACACATGGTTGAGACATGAAACTGTACTACTAGGAACACATGAATAATACCTAACAGGTTTAGTGAGTACAGTATTACTACAGATAAGGAGAAGACAACTGAGACATTAACTAAAACACATAGTTGAGACATTAAACAGTACTGTAAGGAACACATGAATGATACCTAACAAGTCTAGTAAGCACAGTATTGTTGCAGATAAGGAGAAGACAACTAAGAAGGTCTTGTTTGACTAACAGTAGGCTGGGTGTTAGAGGTGATCTAATCTCTTTAGTAGTATGAGTGAAAAGGAGTATGAAAGTTAGGGTGTATAATAAAGAGAACTTGACAACTCTTCAGTTTGATAGTACCTGTTACTTGGGGGAGGAAAAAAATGATTGAAACACATGGTTGAGAAGTAAACAACTATCCTCAGACATGTGTTAGTACTAGGAGGAGTAGAAGGGCTAGGTTGACAAAATTGACACACTAATTCTGAGAGTAATAAGAGTACAGGTAGTGTGTAGGTAAAACAGAGTATGTAGAGGTAACAGGGGGTCTGTTTATGAGGGGGACAGGACAGGACAAGACAGGACAGGACAGGACAGGACAGGATAGGACAGGACAGGAAAGGACTGGATAATACTAGTAGGGTATAATTCCTAGCTAAGTCTATGACTAGGAATGACACTAGTAGGGGCTTGATACTCTGGCTAGGTCTGAGACTAGAGGTAATACTAGTAGAGGCCTTAAATGTCTAGGACTAGGATTGACACTAGTAGGGGCTTAGTACTCTAACTAAGTCTATGACTAGAAAAGGGACTTTATACTCTAGAAAACAGGAGGTGATGCTAGCAGAGGCCCTATATGTTCAGGACTGGAATTAACACTAGTAGGAGCTTAGTACTCTGACTAGGTCTACAACTAGAAAAGGGGCTTTATACTCTAGGAAACAGGAAGGGAAGGGAAAGGGACTTTATACCCTTAGTAGATAGTAGACAATAATAGTAGACACTAGACAGTGACAGAGTAAGAGATAGTATAGTAAGGAATAGACAGTCTTGACAAACACTTTAATAATAGAGAGATACACATTACAGTAGGTACAATAAGTATACAACAAATACACTGTAGTTAACAGCTTGATTGTAATGTTTGTTATACTAAAAGTAGACACTATCTGTCAGTATGGAACCTGCAGCTCCTAAAGAGAATTATGCTACAGTTTCAGATATTAGTAACAGTATCAAGATAGTACTTTCTTGTACAATTTCAGGACTAGGACAGTGAGTCCTTCTACAGCTTGTTTCTTAACAGTGTTCTAGTAGAGTAATTACACAGTAGCTCCTAATCTTAGTAGTAGTACCAAGATAGTGTTCTCCTCAAACAATTTGAGAAATAGGATAGTAAGGGCTTCTACAGCTTGTTTCAAGACACTAGCTTAAGATTACAACAAGTAGCAGAAAGGTTATGAGTAAGAGCAAGTCTATAGATAATCTGCTTAAAGTAGTATAGTGAAGCATATTCTTGAGTGGCAGAACCTTAATTGTAGACAGCTGACCAGACTCACAATAATGTACAATGTATGTAACTCTAGCACAACTACACACACTCTTCTTGACCCTCTAAGGTTATACATATGACTTTAGTTAAGTATATAAAGGGCTATTTGTAGACACTTAGAGATTATCTTTGTACTTGCTCCTGTACTTAAGTCAACCTCTCCAATCCCAGGTCTTTACCTGTTCTGTGTTCTTGAGTAAGACTCTAGCCTTTACACTAAAAAAAAGTGTAAAGGCTGGAGCCTCACTCAAGAACACAGAACAGGCAAAGACCTAGGATTGGAGAGGTTGACCTAAGTACAGGAGCAAGTACAAAGATAATCTCTAAGTGTCTACAAATAGCCCTTTATATACTTAACTAAAGTCACATGTGTAACCTTAGAGGTTACACTCTTCCCTACTCTGAAGAAATAAAAGGAGGGGGTAGAGAAGTAATTAATGGAGAGGCAAAGGAAAGGATATAGTAAAGGGGGGGGGAGGTAAAATGGAAGATTATAGTAAGGGGGGGGAGGGGAAATACAAAAGGGTAAGTACAGAAGACAAGGAACACACAGTCACAAGTTTAAGAAGGCTTTGACTTGTTAATGAAAACACACAGAGACAAGGACAGGGACAAGGAGTACATAATAGTTGAGATGTGAAACTGTACTGTCAGGAACACATGAATAATACCCAACAGGTCTAGTGAGTAGTGAGTACAGTGTTACTACAAATAAGGAGAAGACAACTGAGACATTAACTAAAACACATGGTTGAGATGTTAAACAGTACTGTAAGGAACATGTGCCTCACTCAAGAACACAGAACAGACAAAGACCTGGGATTAGAGAGGTTGACCTAAGTACAGGAGCAAGTACAAAGATAATCTCTAAGTGTCTACAAATAGCCCTTTATATACTTAACTAAAGTCACATGTGTAACCTCAGAGGTTACACTGTAGGGTAGTAATAGGGAGTCTTAATCTAATGTTAGTAACAGTGTAGAGGGGACCTGAAGGCTCAGTAAGGAGACTCAGACTACAACTATTCTACACAACAGAAATACAGAATGTAAGTACTAGAACATAGTTAGAACTTGTAGAACAGGCAGAGAGAGAGAGTGAGACAAGAGTAGAGTATATAGAGTGAGCCTAAGAGTACAGGACTACCTAGAGTAGATGAGATCAAGACTACAGAACCAGTCTAATCTTATACACCTATGTATACTAAACTATACAAGAGTACTTAGAGAGTATGAGCTACTAAGAATGATAAGCTACAAAGAATGAAAGAAAGGAAGGTCAAAGATAAAGGTACAAAGAATGAAGGAATGGACAAAGGGTAAGAGACTATAGAATGAACAAAGAATAAAGGGGTGGTCAAAGGAATGGAATAATAAAGTAAGGAAGAGTAGTAGTAAGAGTCAGTATACATATAGTCTATAGACAGCACCCCTGAGGGACAGAAGTCCTGAGTTCTAGTGTAGAAGGGTATAGAACCCTTAAAACTGAAGGTACAAGAGTAGAGAACTGTAACAGTCTACACTCTTATTTCAAGCAACCAGGACAAACAATTTGAACAATACACTTTCTAAGTATGTACTAATGTATTTACAAATACAATTATAACTAACAAGAAATCCTATATGTAAATGATGGATTTACTTGATTCTGGTACATTAATACATACTACTCCTTATCTATTTTGATTAACAGATGTACACAACATAACTCCTACAATTGTAACTATTGTAGATAGATTAACAATGACTCTTAATTGAGTTAGATCTATATATATTGAAATCCTAAAGAATATACAAGAAAGAAGTGTTAT
>NW_006760389.1:1947510-1950781 GCF_000271605.1 Fomitiporia mediterranea MF3/22
TCCAGAGCAAGAAGTATAAAGGAAAAGACTAGGAGAAAACCTGAAGAGATAAAAGGAAAATATTATACTTACTTACTACATAGTTAGCTAGGAACACTTTGTACAAAGACAAAGGACTATTAAAGCTAGGAAAGAGCTAGAGCCAATACTCTGAAGCTCTATACTTGAGGAGGACTAGTACTAGTGAAGGAAAGGGAACTGAGAGCTCTGAGGAGAGACTACAGGAAAGTAGTCTCCTTTATACACTTTGCCCATATAGATAGGAAAGAAATAAAGTCATAAACATAAGGACTACATGAGGACAACATGAGGAATACATGAGGCAATCTAGAACTTTGGTTGTAAGTTCTATGATTGAATACAGAAGCATAAAGATAAGGCTAGAAGTTAATAAGGATAATTGTCTCCTAAACTAAGTCTATTGAAGAAGACTTAGGGAAAGATCTAGAACATTGGTTGTCAGTTCTAGGGTGTACACAAGGCAGTCTAGAACTTTGGTTGTAAGTTCTAGGGGCAGTACAGAAGAACAGCCTTTTATATTACAGAAGTCATTAGAAGTCATAATACTCTACCTTATAAGAAAAGTGTATTACAAACTAGTGTACAGGAAGTACAGGTTGAGTCAGACAGAGTCATAGGAACAATAGAGAGCTCTACTTCATGGGAAAAGCATTACACAGCTTACACAGTATAACTAGTCAGGAGGACTCATAAGGAGTCATTAGAAGCATGAGAGGAAGAATAGAAGACATAACAATACAGTAAAGGAGTCATTAGAAGATTAATCTAGGATACAAGAAGACACAAACCAGTGTCAGCAGATTAATAGAAGACACAAACCAGTGTAGCATACAGTCTAAAGGATTAGCCAGCTCTACTTTATAGGAACAACAGTGAAGAGAGTTACTAAAGTCACTAGAGTAACATTACTCTAGCAAAAGGTATATAAGGAGGCCAGTTTGGCCCTCAAAAGATAGTTTTATCAACTTAAGTTACCTAGTACTTGGAAGTACTCTACTACCAACCTACTAGGCTACACTTGTAGCTTGACTAAAGCAGGACTCCTCTACCCTCTCACTATACAAGTCTACAAGTCTTACCCTCTATACTCTATTCTATTACTATTCCTAAGGATTAGGACTAGTAAAGTGAGTATATCTTACATATAAAAGACAGTATCAACCACTAGGTAAAGGGGATTCTTTTCCCCTGACCCCTCACTCAAGTACTAGGTTATCCTAGTTAGTAGTTGAGTGAACTAAGGGCAATTAGAATTCTCTTGTGAGGAACAGTAAGTTTCCTTACATATTTTTGACTGTACCCACCTAGTACTGAAACCCCTTGCTGGACACTGAGGAACTGAAGGGTCTGATCAACCCTAGGTCTCCCTCATTGTCTAGTACCCATCAGGAATTTTTAGTGAGTAAAGTTACAATTTTTGAGTAGAAACAGAGACTACTTACTAGATTGGCCCTTAGTAGGTTTACAATACTTCAGAACACTGTAGAATGCTTCTGGAACACATTAACACATATCAATATGGACCAGTACTAAATATGCTGGAGGTTTGCATCAATTGGATGGGTCAAGGACCAGGCATCTGTGACAGTAAAAAGGAACAAACAGGTGTGTATCAAGTTTACAGACAATGGATAACAAGATTACCTATTGAATATTGATTACAATGTGGCTGCTAAGCCTTGACTAACAATTCCCAGAGGGTACCCAAGTCCAGATATTGATACTAACATGCTAGAAAGTAAGTCCTTGTCCCTTGTAGGCTGGAGGCAACCTGATGAACCTATACCAGGTGATAAGTCCTTGTCTACACAAGGCTAGAGGCACCCTAATAAACTAGTACATACTAATAACATAGAACTAAGGCATGTAACTGTACTAGTACATATAGTTAGACAAACACACACTGTAGAGTAGACACTAGCAAGTATTAACACTACTAGGCTCAAAGAAATAGTAAATAACAGTACAGAGAGTAGAAACACTCAGGCAATTGTTCTTAAGGATTCAGACAGTCAAGTCTAGGATGAACAGGCAATTGGATTCAAGGATTTGTCCAATCAAGTACAAAAGGTTGAGTTTGAGGATTCAACTCACTAAGTACAGGCAATTGAGCTTGAGGATTTACTCTATCAATTTCAGGCTACTGAGTTTGAGGATTCACTCAATAGAGGACAGACAATTTGGTTTGAGGATTCACCAAGTCAATATAGAGAGCTAACAGTAAGTATTGAGGAATTTGTAAGCTAGTACAAGGAGTACATTGTGTATATAGTTAGTATTAGTGAGAGTGTGGATAAGTATCTAGTAAGTGCACTTACTTCAGAACAGAAACACATTAACAACAGTAATGTAGAGGATAATAAGACATCTAAGACCCTTTTCAGTAGTAAAGAAAGTAGCCAGGACTCAAAGGACAAGAGTAACAGACAAGGCTAGGAGAGCCAGGCATTAGAATTACAGAGATCTGATAAGGAACAAGATTTCCAGAAGGCAAGTAAGACCTTCAGACACATTGTAAGAGTCAGAGTAATTGAGATAGACATAGGACATGTTAGCCCATTCTACAGTTTGATAGACATCAACAATTTGAATAAGAGAATGTACAAGTTTGATGGAATGTATCAGGAAGAGGAGAAAGCAACTCCTTCATCAAACAAGAGCAGACTCAATAGTATAGTAATGGAAAAGTGTGAAATGCTTCAGACAGGCTACAGAACAAAAGCCAGACATACTATAGTACCAACAGACAGTAGAGATTACAACTATCAATCTAAGAGTGTAGAAGAAACACTCAAGAGTCTAGACAAACAATCACATTCACAGAAAGCAAAAGGAAAGTACAAAGCAAGAGGAATATGCAAAGTGTAAGGAACAGAACAAAAACCGGAACTGCCAGACATTCAATACAATTGTGAAATCAATTCAGACTATCCAAGCAAAATGGACATTGTATTGACAGAACAGTACTTTGAGGATAGCAAAAGTGAACACATATTAGAACTACAAGGATCAGTACTTGATCTAGAGGGTGAAAATCAAGCATACACTCATAAAATCAAGTGTTTAACCTTATACATGGTAGATATTAACTATGTATTGTACAGGAGCAATGTACAGGAGTACTACAATGGATACAACACCCTAGCCAGGTCCAGGAATAAGAGAGAAAGTGAAATACCTGGATATATACAGTCTCAAATAGAAACATCAAGTTTTTCAGGACATCAGAGTATCCCTTACAAAAATAAAA